>NC_084973.1:24604679-24654679 GCF_963691925.1 Scomber scombrus
ATTTCATTCTCTCCATGTGTGCTCTTTTTTGTATATGTTTGTGATTGAGAGCTGTAAAGATGCCTAGCTTTTAAAGATGATAATGACAATATAAAGGAGGATAGAGGGAGGATAACGTGGAAGAGTATGACATAGAAAAGAGTGGAGAGGAAGAGGGAGGGTGGTGAAAAGAAGGAAAAAGGGAGGAAAGGTGAAAGAGAAAGAGGATGGAGTAATTATGAAGAAAAGAATAAGTGGCCGGGAAATAAAGATTTAACTTCATACTTACACAGTGAAACCCATGCATCCCTCATATCTGCTCATTACAATTGCATTTCAGTGTTGGCCACTGAGGCTGTGATCATACCTCCAGTTAATTCTCTTAAATCGAAACCATAGTAGAAAAATTCAACCCAGTGCCAGCTTTGCTTTTACTGACACTGTTCAGGCAAACCAGCTACCTGTAAGTGAATAAACCTTATAAATAAACCTGTCATCCTGCAAGGGAAGACTTTTGGGAGTAAGGGGTCACCAGAATAAATTTGATTCAAATCCCTTCAACTTCAGCTGGAATCCATCAGCTTGTCTCCATGCTGAACCATAATTTACCTCCTCTGGAGTTCATACCATCATCCAATTACGTAAGCTGACACATGTGACAGTCCCCCAAAAACTCTATTTACTACATTTCTTCTGGAGCTTCAATTCAAGGAGAAGGAGCATAAAAAGGATAGTCCTGTGATTCTCAGGGTTATGAGACATTTTATATAAGTGGAGCAAAGCAGTTGCTGTCAATTACAGAGAAAAGAACATCAAGACAGTTGGGATAAAGCTGGATTCGGTGGGATAAAGGCAGCATTTGTGTTCATTACGGTGAGTGCTCCTGTGCCCCACCACACTATCATAGCCCTGAGCAATGACCTGGGATGGCTAATTAGGCCTCGCAGATATGGATGGGGTTTATGTGTACAGCCTCGCCTAGCATCATTCTGTCACTCACTGAAATGACCCGAGCCACCTGAGCACACTCAATCACCGGGACAGACTCATATGCATACACATTTGCCAGCGTGAATGCATGCAGACATACATGCATGCATCTGGATCACACACATATTGAATATATTGAGTATATAGCGTGGGATCTCAGGGTTCATACAGGCTGTTAAGTAAATACACGCGCATGGTGTTGGTCACATTAGAAACACATCCGTGCAAACACACACACACACACACACACACACACACACACACACACACAAACACACACACACACACACACACACACACACACACACACACACACACACACACACACACACACATTACTTTTCTGAATGTTTTTGTAGGCCATGCTTTAAATAACCTTCCAATCCCATTGGCTTATTCCCCTTGCTCTAATACCCATTCCTCGCTCACTCCCACCCCGGTCCCCCCTCCCCCTGTCTCCCCCCCTCCTTCGTCTCCTCAGCCTCCGTGCCCCTGTTAAACCCCCCGGGAGCTTGCGTAGCGGGATGTGTGGCTAATTAAGGCAACCTACGTGGACCCTGTGTGTTCGAGTCCCTCTCCTTAGAGATGTACAGTGTCATAGAGTGAGTGGCGCTGCCGATGCTAACACTAACTCCCTGTCCCCTGTGTCGGTGAGCGTGTGTATGTGTTTGTGTGTGTGTGCAAAGAGGTGTCAAATGTTGGAGATATCCCAGGCCCTTTTTGATATTCTTTTTCTTATTTTCTCTTTGTTTGCTCACTTATTCCCATTCCTTCCCCTCCCTGCGTCCCGCATGTCCTCCCTCTCTCCTTCACACCATACAACTTGTCCCGCTTTCACTTGCACCCAACCCTGCACTCTCTCCACGTGTATTTTCTTTCCCTCCCTTTTCCAGTCAGCTCCATTCTATCAGTCTCCTCTCATGCTTTCGCCTTCTCTCCCCTCCCTCCTTAGGTGACGGGAAGCCCAGGGTCCCATTGCTGCTGTTTAATTAATTCTTTTCATCGTGTTAAATCAAAAACTGAGCTTGTGTCCTTGACTAGAGAGCTCTCCAACTTGCACGAGCGAGTAAACGATGCAAAAACTGAGGGGACGTAGGGCCTCCCTATCCCAGGAGGAGGCTAAAAGGATCCGCCGATAGAAAAAGGAAAAAGAGAAAAAAGGGAAAAAAGTTGCTCTACTTTGAGGGACAGAGGATCATCTTTCTACAGGCAGGGAGGGAAAAGTGGAGTGAAGAAAGAATGGAAGTACATTTTGGAAGTGGTACCGCAATTTAAGCTTTTGGGGGACTAGTGAATAGTGTTTTGGTGGAGAAACTTTGGGGAAGGAGAGGGAGAAGAGAAAAGATTTCAAGAAAGGAGGAGAGAAAAATGTCCAGAAACACATTGTTTTAGAGCCTTAAAGTCTGCATACAAAAGTCTGGCAGGACGCATGGTTCAACAAAACTAACAACTTTCATTTCAACAGTCAACTTAGTTTCCTCTAATCATAATCACAATCATTCCCCTAACTTTCCCAATTATTTAAATTATTATTATTTCAATTATAGCATTATTTATATGTGGATAATTAAAATGCTATAATGTAATCAAATGTAATCAAATGAATTTCCTAATCTTATTTAGTAAAATTTAGAGGCACTACTGTTAACAGCTATGAAACCATTCTGTGAATCTTTTATTGACTTAAAACTAATCGGCATTCATTTTCAGGTTAACAAAGCTTTACAAAGACTGAAACAATGACAATCTCTGTGGAAGGAAAACAATACAAGATAGTGGGGACTCCAGTGATCCATCTTTCTTTTTGGCACATAACCTTTATTTTATAACTTACATTTGAGTAAATGAAGACAACATAAAGGGGAGAAAAAAAAACAGTGGAGGGACGTGCAGAAAACAGGCTAGGAAGAGATCTGTGACAAACTGTTTAAACCGCAACATTGTGAAACCATGCTGAGAGAGGAGGAGAGGAGCTGTGGAAGGAGACAAAGATCAACATCTCTGCTTTGACTGAATGCTTTTCACTTTAACGGCCAGCTTGGAGAGGAGGAGGAGGACAGTGAGAGGGAAGGGGAAGGAGAAACCTAATGGGCAGAAACTGATTTGATGTCCTCTTCTTTCGTGGCTCTGTTGAATGCTTTTATTTTTAGTAACCAAGGGTGGAGAATGGTGACAGGGAGTAAAGGTAGAGAGAAAGAAGATGAGCAGCAGAATTATTTACCTGGTTGTCTTCCCATGCTTAGATAATGAAGGAAGGATGAAGAAGACAGAGGGGGATTGGAGAAGATGAGGGATTTGGGAGATGAACCAATGTCCGTTGCCTTGAGGCACTAAACACTAACCTTCTTAACATCCAGCCAACAGTGAAGGAATGATGGGGAGAGAAAAGGAGACATAAGGAGGCAAAGGTTAAGAGTTGATGCATTGTGGTTTGCTTGGAGGTTAATTTCTCAGAGAGCTGGAAAAAGAATAGAAATGAGAGAGGATCAGATTCATCTTTTATTTAGAAGACTTGCCAATCAAACGCCATCATCAGTGTTGTGGCATCATGTCCCACGGGTTTTCCGTTGATAAAGATTACATGTTTTTGGTGGCATGCTTTTTCACCCAAGGCGCTAATGACCCAGTTACTCTTTTATTCATTTCAAACAAAGTTCCCTTGCTACTGAAAAAAACAACATTAAACACATCACTTCCTGTGTGCCACTTTATTTTTCCCTGCAAAAATGTACTCAACGAGCCATTTACACTGTTTCTTTGTCACATCCAGCATGGTGACCTTTTAATGGTTGATCTGAGCACAAAAGGGGTAACACAAAGACAAAAACTAACAACTGAACTATGCAACAAAACAGGAAAAGTTTAAACATGAAGCAAATCATATTTGAAAGAAATAAACACAATCTCTGAACTAGAAATAACAAAGATGTGGCAGACTTGGTGCCACATTCCTGCTGTGCTTTAGGAGGGTGCATCATTTGCTCAGGCCCGACAACTGACATGCTGTCCCTCTAGCAGTGGCACCCAGACACACCCTTAGCACTGGTTTCTTAAAGAAATAATAAGACGAACTAAAGTTTTGACTATACAAATATTAACTGTACAAGCTTTTGTAAAAAGTATTAAATTAACTGTATGATGCACGAAACAAAAGCCCTGTGTCATGTCATTTATCTGTTTTTGTATGTAGGTGCGATGTGAATGTGATGTGCATACAGTCAAAAAGGCTAAAGTGAGGAAACAGCATTATGTTATTACTAAGCAAAGGTTCCTCACTGTTTCATCTTCAGTCAAGCATACTCAAGGTGATATTTCTTTAGTCTTAAAGGCTCAGCCACACTTAGGTGCACCAGCTGGCCTTGCTCTAAGAGCAATGACGGAACTGCTTCTCCAAAAATGATCAAAAGCGCATTTCTAGCATTTCTTAGTGATTTGCATGACTTTTGTGTGGTAGTCAAATGTCTCTGGTTAAGGTGCACTGTAGTTGTGTTATGCAAACTTTTCCTTCTTACTCAGATATAGCTTATTTCTCCTCTATGTATTTATAAGCTTTTAGCATTCAAACCGGTGACCTTTCTGCCCTGAGACCTGCAGCTTTAACCTCCAGTCTATTGTTGTCCAGCATTACTCTACACACAAGTAGGTACATCATCCTGCCTACAGAAGTAAACAGGTGTCAGGTGTTTGGCTATGAAAAAAAACAATAATGCATCTCCACCAAGGTTTTTTTGTGCCTCCTGGTGTGACAGTGAAACACTTCCTTTCCTTCTAGCTGTCAGTAATTGGTTTCTCCAGTCAATAAAAGGTTTACATGTGTTTCATAGCTGACAACAGCACCTGTCCTCACATCTGACGCTTCCCCATCTCCCCTTTCTTTCTTACTTACCCCCCTTTGTCTTTTCATCACCGTCTCAGTCTTTTTCATTCACTCTTTCCATATCCTCCTCTGCTGTGTTCCTTTGTTTCAGCCGTATTTTTAAATTTCTTTCTGTTGATATGTTCCACCTCTCTTTCATCTCACTATTTCCATCCCTATTTCAGTTTCTTAACAAGCTGCTTCCTGTCTGTCTGGCACAGCTGTTGATTACCTAATTACCTTGCCTTTCACACACACACACCCACACACACACACACACACACACACACACACACACACACACACACACACACACACACACACACACACACACCCACAGACACACACACACACACGTGCGCACGCACCCCCCATCCACACACACACACACACACACACGTGCGTACGCACCCCCCCCCCCCCACACACACACACACACTCTCTCTCTCTCTCCCCTCTTCTCTCTCTCCCTCTCTCTCTCTCTCTCACGTACAAAAGAGAAAGATTACTACAGCTAAAGTTATTGTTTGCAATCAATCATAAAGGCTGTATGCCTGACACAGTTTTTATTTTGTGAAAAAGCTGCTTGATCAGTGTGTGTGTGTGTGTGTGTGTGTGTGTGTGTGTGTGTGTGTGTTTGTGTGTGTGTGTGTGTGTGTGTGTGTGTGTGTGTGTGTGTGTGTGTGCGTGTGTGCGTGTGCATGTGTGTACCTGTGTGTGTGTGTGTGTGTGTGCCACCAACTTTACAACAACAGATCAGGCTCCTAAAGAGACGCCATTATGAAGTGTAGCCTTCTGGGTCACAACTGATTTATTAGAGATACTGACAGCGACTTTTTATATGACAGAAATAAAGAATTTTACCCTTGTGCAGTTAATTAATAGCATGGTAATCCACATATGTAATGGTTAGGTGAGTCATGCCATACAGGCTAAAATTATGATTCGATGATGATTTGGTGCAGTCACATAGGTGGGAATGTTTGGTGGGAATGTGAGCAGAAGCAATATATGTAATCCGCTAAATATCTCAGTTTAACTGTTATTGGTATGCTCATTAACTAATCTGCTGCTGTTTGTGTTTCATTACAAGACATCAACCTGATATCTGCAGACTGCTGCTAGCTAGTGTTAGCTGTGGGCACGTTGAGACAAACTGTACAGTGTGGAAACTGGAAACTTGATGATACCTTATCAACTAATGAAAACTGATAGCACAGATCAGTGTGGACATTACTTTTTGACTAAAAGTTTGTTTGTTTTTTAATCAGTTTTATGATTAATATATTTTACGCAAACAAACATTCAAATGAATTAATTTGAGAGAATTGACCAGCTCTTCCTGAAACAGAGGTTTGTTGAGAGTTAATGTTACTGAAACTATGATTTTGGTTAAATTTTAGTAAACACATCATGTTTTGTGCTTCAAGTCACTATTGATTTTTTACTTTATTAACCCAAGACCATCATTTTTCCCTAACCTATCCGAGTGATGTGAATGTCTAAGCATAATAAAAACAAAGTTTAATAATGCTGTACTCACATGGTGATATGCAGATCAGATATTTTGGAAGAAAACAAATTAAATATGTTGACATTGAACAACATCAACAATCCCTCATAATATTGATAGTAAACATAATTAATGCAGTATTACATTTCCTTCAAAAATGATTTGCTGTTGCAACTTAGTAGTACATAAACATAAATTCTAGGTTGACAAGGTTGTCTCCAACCATGTGCCAGTAACAGTAAACTGTCTTGTCTAAGAGCAGCAGTCTGTCTTGACTTTTCTTGCTTAGAGATACTGTTTTATGGTATGTTTTATAGTTTAATTAATTGAATTAACAAATGGAAACTAACTGAAGAAAGAGAATGTGCGATCTGGGCAAGTGAGACATTGGCACTACAAGAATATCTCACCCCTAGAGGAAAAATAAAAGACATAACATCAAACTAAACAGAAAATGGACAAACAAGGGAATCCTTAAATAGCATGTTTGGACAATAAAGTATGGTAGCCCTGAAGCTGAGAAAGAGAGAGGAGAAGTGTGTGTATTATCATTTATATAGTCAAAGAGACAGAAATGATTGTGTGTGTGTGTTGCTCTACTTTCGTGGTGTGAGCACATATGTCAGTCTTACATAAAAATATAGGTTTGGACTGGATCAATGGAGAATGGAAAAGATATAAGAGAATTTTCAGAGGAGTTAGTCAGATGATTAGATTGATGATCATATTAGAATTCATATTATCAGATTGGATATCCCCTTAAGGATTTCACCAATGACTAAAGAATGCCTAAAGAAAGCAAAATCCATTTCCATGGCTCTGTCTCTTCATCGCCCTCTCTCTTTTTCTTACTTTCTTTTTCGATCTCTTCTCTCCTAGCTCCATGTAATTAAATTCAAAGGTGCTTTTTGGGCACAAAATAGCGTAAAGAAGTGCTGATTGCCAAAGGAAAAACCAACAAATAACAGATGAAATAGGTCACCTATTAAATACAGTGACAGCTCTGTCCCATTTCACCCTTTCACACCCTCCCTTTCTACCACTATTGACTTTTCAACCTCTTTCTCGCCTCCTCATTTTAGCATCGGTGGAAACCTCTTTCTCAGTCTGTGTCTCTCTCCCCTCTCTGTGATTAACGGTTCTGATTATGTGTGCCAGGATACCCATTAGCTTGGACACATGCAAAGGCCTCTGCCCTCTTTTCCATTACACACAAGCACACTCGCACATGAACACACACACACAGTTAGTGTTTGGTTTCTGCCATAACCCACAAACAGACCCACATTTACACATGCCTCCACACACTCTGTCTTATACACACAAGCTCTAATGCTCGTGAGACTAATTATCAGTCAGGTGTGTCATCTTATATTTATTTGGGCCAGTGAGGTGCTAACAAGCATTTCTCTTTCCTCTTCTTCTTTTTCTTTATTTTGCCATCTGTCTGCTTTTTTCACTTCTCTCTCACCATCCTCTTCTCTCTTTCTCTCTCTGCCTTCCTTCCTCTCTAACAGACATTGCTGAGGCAGGGGTTTTACAGGTTGTGTTCAGTGTCAGATTCAATGAAAAACTGCCAGAGACAAGTGGGTGAGAATGAAGCGCTGCGCTGCATTAAAATCAGACAGAAACAAAGGTGTTTTTTTGGTTTTGTTTGGGTTTTTTCTCTTCTTTTTATCAGGCGACTGTTGCAAGTTTTACTCAAGGAAAATTGTCTCAGCAGCCTTGCAGTGCTTTCAATGATGTGGTAGCAAACAAAAAGGTGTATGATCTATGACCTTCAGTAGGTGGCTTTCACAAAAATAAATAACCACCTAGAAGTCCAATACAAACAAAACACAAAGTGCATTCTTTAAAAGCGAGCTGTGCCACAAGGCTTTTTCCCAACCTGAAGCTCTGATCCCACTTACACTGTTGGCAGCTTTGACAGTGAGGGGCGTAGTGCTGTTGCTAAGCAACAACATAATCATCTGTCGATCTCTTGTGTGCCAGCGTTAGTGATAACTGTCTCTGATAGCGATCAGCAACCGCTACTTACTTATCTTAACTGAGTTTAATCTCACATCTTTCTGGGCACCGCACTGAGGACTGTGAGGCCTGTGAGGTCTGGCTTGAAATTTTGGACCTGTCATTCAAAGCAAAGTGGATGTGCAAGCAAGATATTACTGGTGGATTTGTAATCTATATAAGAGTTGCCCTGAGGAGGGAAACAGTTCCTTAATACATGTTGGCAGAATGAATTTCACTGAAGAAATGAAGCTGATCTACTTAGAATGTGTGAACTTGTATTCACAGAGACCATAATCATTTGTAGAAATGACTGCCCAAATATATCTCACTTTCACGTAACGGGTATTTACACGGGTATACAAACATTGCAAAAACTGCATAATTGTGCCATCTCTCTTGTTTAAATCATTGGTCTATTCTCACCATGCTTTCTTTCATATTAAACGGTATAATATACAAAAATATATGTATGTTTAAATGTCAGTGTCTCCCAACCATTTGGTTACTTTACTACTTTTTTATTTCTGATATGTAAACATGTGTGTTTGTGCACACATTTTCTTTCTTTATTTCAATCAAGACTTATATTATCTTTGCCTTCATGTTATTGTGTATATATCTGTAAAACCAGCCAGATGTGCTATCCTAAGAGAGGTCAGTCAAAATTAACCTCAAGCCATTTTTAAGTCACCTCAAGCCACTCTTCCGTCTCATAACCCACATGAAAAAAGAGACTCTAAAACATATATGCACTTGTACTCACATGCAGTCAAGACACATGGTATGTACATGCACATATAAACTAAACAGATGTAGGCAGACATCACAGTGTGCCCTCCCATGCATGCGTGATGAATAATCATGCCTCAAGAGCAGAGAGAAACCCTCAGTACCAGAAAAAAGCTAGAAGGTGACATGGACAACATATTTTACATGCTGTTTTTGACTTTGTTCATCATATTTAACATCATATGCTGCCTCTAAAGAGCAATTTAGCAATTTCCAACAGGGGAAGTTTAGAACTAAAATGCATAGTGTTCAAGTCGTCATGAGAACACTGCAGTTTGATGGCTCACAATCAAGTTGTGCATCACCTCGTTCCTTTTCAGAAATGGTTTGAATTTGTGTTCTCTGCATTTCAATGTCATGATAGGAACAAAAAAGAGTATATAACAAGTAACTTCCATCAAGTAGAGTCTTGTAAATACAATAAACATGATCCCCACTGAAGACAGGAGTCCTGCCATGTGCTGTGTGCACCTGCTGTCACTGCATGCTTGACTGCCTTTGTTTAATGTCTTGGAAAAACATTTTGAATTTTGAATAAGATTAAGTTAACCCTCCAGGGACTTTGTCAGTCAGTGTAATGTCCCCTCGGATGACTTATCTGCGTGTGTGCGTTATCTGAAAATGTATGACCACAGCTAGTTGGCAGCGAACCAGAGTGGAGCCAAAAAATAACCCCCTAAAGCTAAACATTGCTTCCGCTCTGATTAGCACATCAGCACGTCCCAACAAATGGTCAGGGACATTAGCGTGGAAACTAACAAAAAGGGTATCGACCAGGGCGTTTGGCGACATTTTATGTTAGCTCATTGTTAATCGATGCTATGCTAAATAGGGGTAAGTGGCTGATAATGTGCTTTTAGTGGGAGCAAGGTGGGGAGGTGGAGGAGCAGGTCAGAAAGGAAATAAGAGAAAGTCCAACAGGGTTTCAATTATAATATAACCTTAGGGCAGGGAAGAGTGAAAAGAGGAGGGGGCATCTACCTAGATAAATTCAGCAGCATTGTGACTCGCTGTAGACCCGTGGTCTCCAACCCTGCTCCTGGAGAGCTACTGCCCTGCATGTTTTAGGTATCTCCTCACTCTAACTCGTTATCAAGCAGCTGAGGCTCGTCAAAGGGCTTGATAACGAGTTGATTATTAGAATCAGGTGTGTTAGAGTGAGGAGATACCTAAAACATGCAGGACAGTAGCTCTCCAGGAGCAGGGTTGGAGACCACTGCTGTAGACAATACATTGCTATATACAAATATTCTTATTGTATTCCCAAACACAGATACATACACAACAGAATTTGAGGGTTTTATTTAACAATTAAGTTTTCAATTAATTGTCTTCATAATCAGCGTGTTTGGATTGTAATCTACTGTAACTTGTTTTGAAATGTCTTTGTAAGTAACACCGATAAAGTTTTCTTCTTGGAGTTTTTTTTTTTAAAGGAAGGAAAAAACTTCTACAAGATGAGAGAGTGAAGAGAAAAAAGAAACAATGGTGTCGCTGCTCTTTTAATGCTGACACAGTTTAAGGCCTTCGTGATGAAAAGGGGATTTAGGTTGATACTTTCAATCCGTCATGCCGACGTGTCGGGTTGCTATGCCCTCGAGCAAGGCACATGCCCCGGATTAGTCACATACAGACAGACATTCTCTCTCTCTTTGCAGTTTTCATGGTGCATACAGTTTGTGTTTGTGTGTACTTCTGTATTGGAAGGAAAACATTTAGTTGTAGATGACACGCACACACACACACACACACACACACACACACACACACACACACACACACACACACACACACACACACACACACACACACACACACACACACAAGAACACACACACACAGTCAGACTTATGCTCAAGCACGCACTTGTTCCACCTTTGTACTTTGATTTAAAGTTTCATGGAAGATTTATCCTTCTACATTTTCTCTGTCACACACACGTACACATACGCACAGACACACACTCATTCAACCTTTGAAACCTGTACTTATAAGTTCATGGGAGATTAATTCTCCTACTTTTTTCTGTCACATACACCAGTGCATCTTTTTAACTTCCCTCTCTCTTTTGTTTGACTCAACTCTTTATGTCTCTTAACACACAAGTACCCACCTAGACATATAATATATGTATGTTCATTAAATGTGTGCATATGCATTCACAATCACACACACACACACACACACACACACACATACACACACACACACACACACACACACACACACCCACCCACACACACATTAAGATGGAAAAGCTGAAGCTCTTTTTTTTTTTTGCATACCAAATAGGCTACTAGTAGATGATTAGTGAGTGACTGATAAAACCATATTTTAAACATATTTTATGTCACCAGGGTCCAAAAGATTATGGTGTTTGCTTTTGTTTCACTAATTTCATGAATATGTCCAGACAAACCAACAATGCAGGTGGTCTTTATTATTCTCTGTTATCTTGCTTGAGTAATTTTTTTTAAAGATTTCTCTCAGCGCTGTTCGAAGTTTTGGTTTGTTTCTTATGGTTCGTACAAGAGACAAGTCTTCTGAAATTGAACTGAATGGTACTTCACATCCCCATCTCAAATTATCTCAGGATGTCCTCCTTTGGAAACAATGCTTCACAGTACTTGAACTTGAAGTTGAAAAAATGGTTTGAAGTGCTCAAAGTGTTTGCTGTTTTATAAAAATACTGTTTTTTAAAAACTGTGGAAAAGGCCAGTGTACTGGCCCAATCAGTGCTGACAAGTGCTACCCCCAAGGGACTTTATAGGAGACAGGAACTGCAGGAATATATTTTCATCCACTTTTCTTCTTATCAAAATGTAGGTAAAGTTCCTGAGTTTTTAAAAGGATTCCTAGAAAGGTTTGTGCAGTGGAAATGGGCTATATTAGACACACACAGACCTACACACATATGGACAGATTGTATATTGTAGGTGTACAAGCTAAACGTTACAACAGAACTCTGTATGACACCTGCTCCAGTTCTTGTCCGTATCTATTTTTCTCCTCTGTGATCTCTCTCTCTCTGTCTTGAACACATTCTGTATCTCTCACCTTTTGTCTGACTGCTCTCTCTCTCTCTCTCTCTCTCTCTCTCTCTCTCTCTCTCTCTCTCTCTCTCTCTCTCTCTCTCTCTCTCTCTCTCTCTCTCTCTCTCTCTCTCTCTCTATCTCTCTCTCTCTCTCACTACAACTAAGTCCCTGTTTCTCTCCCTCACCATCTCTTGGCGCTCTCATCTTTCTCTTCTCCGCTCTTTACACACATACAGATTTGCAAAGAGCGCTCTGTTCCTTCTCCTAATTTTCTCCTCTTCCTGCTCCCTTCTGCTGCCCCCACACTCCGCTCTACTCACTCTCTCTTCTCACTCGCTGTCTTCCTGCCTGCCCTCATTTTTCATCAGTAACTAATAGCGCTGGACTCACCACTTAGGCTCAGCAGAAGTGTGTGTGCTTCTGTGTGCATGCATGTGTGTCCCATTTGCGTGTGTCCCAAAACGAATAATGCTTTTTCGGACCCTAAGCTTCATACTGGCAAGTCAGTTAAAATGCCACTCTTAAGTACTCTACACACTCTAGGAATAAAAGGCTTTGGGGTAAATGTACTGGGTTTTCCAGACTTCAGAAATGGGGAAATCCAAAATAGCTCCATGTTGAATCTCCAGTTCATTGTGACTGACAATTGGACGTGTACAAAAGAATTTGACCCTTAAGGCCTTCAATGCAGGATACTAACAGATCATTTTCAATCAAATAATCTCAGATAAAGAAATAAACCACATATTTCAAACTATTTTGACTTGCTCCTCCTTTACCTTCAGATTTCCCTCTCTGAATCATCATCCAGTCATGTTTTAAGACACTAAAAAAATACCCTGCTTGGAGAAATAAATTATGGGTTTTTCCATAAAAAAGTTCAATAACCATATTAAAAAATCAAATCTTTAAAATGACGTCTGAACCTTCTTTCTCATCGAAAAATTAATACATATGAAAATACAACTTATTTAAAAGTTTTACAGCTAAATAAAATATGTCTATTACTTCATTGTAAAGTCCATTATCGTGCATATGCACTGCAGGCATCATATTTCCATATAAATTGTATACTGGACCAAAATTGGCTCAAAACTGGTTGTGATGTCACAAATCATGCTCATAGGTCCACCCCTTAAACAGAGAGCACAGACAGACTTTCCGCCTTTAGCAGACAAATTTGAAAACAGCATTTGAGTCTCAAATTCTGCAAATCGATCATTCTGTGAAGCTCAAACATTGAATTGAAGGAAGAAGAAGAAAAGCATATTTCTGAGAGGAGGTGGAAGAAATGTTCATGTTGAATAAAGTATTAATAAATACTGTATATCAGATTGCTGCACAAATGAGTAAATACAGAGGATAAAGCTGGTGCACAGGAAGATTGCAGGTTCCAGTTCTAGACTAACTAAGACATTCAGGAGAGGTCATTTGTCATGGAGCAAAGCACTTAACCTTTATAGCTGCTTCAGACTTTGGTTTTACTGTATAAATATGCATATGAAATTGATGATGATGAAAAAGATGCATTCTCAGTCAAGGCTCCAAGTTTAAAAAGAAAAGACTGCTGCTGCTGCTGCTTTTCACTCCTACTTATTCTTCAGATGTGAGGAGGAAGTGAGGTATTGATGGACAAATCTGCCTCCAATGTGCACTTTCTCTCAGTCCGTGTGTGTGTGTGTGTGTGTGTGTGTGTGTGTGTGTGTGTGCGCGTGTGTGCGTGTGTGCGTGCGTGCGTGCGTGCGTGCGTGTGGCATTGATCTAAGGAAGCAGCTCCTATAAATTCAATCAGTCCTATCCATTCTCTTGCTGTTGACTTTTAGCTGCCCGGCTCCCACCTTGAGAAGCACGGCTACTTTTATGGAGATATGCCATTCATTTTCCTTTTTCCTTCATGCCTCTTTTTTCCTTGCACATAGACTTTTCATTTTCTGTCTTCCTATTGTATGGTTGTGATGAGTTATTTCCCTCTCTGGAGGTGCTGCTGTAGGTGCATACCATAATGTCAAAGCTCACTAATCCAAAACTGCAGCTACATCTTCAGAAATTTGAAACATCATGATCTGTAGACATATAGACTGGTTCCCTCAGTTGGTCTCCTTTCTCCTACAAAAGTCAATGACAACAAGAAACACCACTGTCAATTGCTAAACTGATTCTCTTGATCTTAGTTCACTTATTTTTTAACCTTTTTTAAAATATTTTAATTTATTATTGTTGTATACTGCATTGTCTGAACCTCCGTGCTTTTACCATGCATATGACAATATATTTCTTTATCTTCTTTATCATTTAAAAAGGAAAGCTCACTCATTTAAAAAAAACCAACTAATTTGTATGAAATCTTGGTTAGGGATTAAAAAGACAATCATGTGTTTTTTTTCAATTTTATTTAAGGAAAGAAGTGAAACACAAGAAGAGACCAGTGTAATCTACAGTATATGAACAATAGTGCATGAAGCATTGAGAAAACAAAGAACATGTTTTGTCACTGAGCATTTTTCCATCTTTAGCTTCCATGCTCATGTGCATATTCAGACATTCATAGATATATGAATATATACAGTGAATGCAGTGTTGTACAATTTCAGACATTTCAGATCAATACGATCGAGTACTTCTGAGAGAGATTGGAGTGTACCCATCTTTTTCCTTTTCTTCTTCTCTCTCTCTCTCTCTCTCTCTCTCTCTCTCTCTCTGTCTCACAAACACACACACACACACACACACATACACACACACACACACACCCTCCCCGCTTTGATAAGGAAACGCCTCACTGCTTTCTCTCTTTTCCTCTGCAACCACAATAACAACATTCAATCACTGTCTCCGTCTCTCCTATTTTCTTTCCAGCCTTCTCCTTCCTTCATCTTTTCTCACCTTCTCATTTATTCCTCTCATCACGCTACCTTATCCCGCTTCCTTTTTCTATCTTTGATACTGCTTTGACAGACATGACCTGGGAATATTATACTACCCTTCAATGGTCTGTTCTGCTTGGGTTTAAATTCATGTCTTGTAGTTGCAACATCCTATTGGGTATCACTTGCAGATATTAAAAGCCTGTTTATAATCTTTGTTCAACACATGTAAATGTAAGGTTTTACAGACAGAAGGTTGGGGTGAGTTAGGAGTCTTACTTTTGGCCATTTTTTAGACATTTAGAGAAACTTCATGAGTAGAAAACTCCAAGATTATTTATGGCTAAAGTCCACGGTAGTCTGAATATAATTTTTTGGGATGTCTGACTGATAATGTTCATTTGTATGCATCTCGTGGCCTGAGCTTAACCTTTAAACATTATCCAGGGAAACTTGGCAAAGCACACATGCTCTTTTGAGCAACACCCCGCATAATATTTACACGCTTAGAGGGATTCATACATGTGAGCTGCTTTTACAACTAGTCAACAGCTGTTGGGTATTCATGCAGTTTGGACTTGGAATTCAACCATAACTTTAAATTGTGTGTGGGTGTGTGTGTGTGTGTGTGTGTGAAATGTGTGAGCCTGTGGAGGCACTAAAGGCAATCTATAAATGGGCCAAACAGTCTTGTACATGTCTAAAATGATTCATTTATACAAGAAAACAATAGAAGAAAAATAATTTAAGTGCTTTGCGTAAGGGCATCCCAGTAGTACTTAAGCTGGTGAGAGGTGGGTGAGTGTCAAGGTCAATCTACTGAAAATAAAATACTCCATGTAGAAAGAGTGTCGTAAACATGCTCAGAGAAGTTCATAATGGGGGAGTCTACGTAAGAGATATTTTTTTTAAATCATTTAATGTATTCAAAATAGCTTAAAGTGAGAAGAGGAAGATTTAATGTGAATAGCAGCTGAAGAAAGAGAGAGTGGGTATGCTCATAGGCCATGTTTTATCATATGGAGGATGCAAGACAGCCAGATCAGCTGATGATCGTCCCCTGTCAGCCGTTTGCCTTTTGAGCTTAATTCCAGTAAGAAGGACGTCACAGTAGCACAAGTAATTAGTAGGTAAATTATGTTTTCTGTCTTCTTTTTTCTGAAAGCATACTGTATCTCATCACACACTGCCAAGACAGAGTTTGTTGGCTTTAACACAGAACACAGTGATAAAAGCAGGACTGCGTATTTTCACATCTGTGCACGTATGACAATACACTGCCTTGGAAAGCATACTGTTAAGTGATTCTGTGACCTGCATGTTTACACAAACCGTCTACAAACCATGTTTACTTTGGGACAATAATAACATTGAAGATAACTATCATCATTCTGAAAGTGGTTTTCACAGTTTTGAGATGGTCCAAAGTGCACATCTAAAAGGAGCAAGTCAGAGCCCTGAAGGAACAAGGTGGGAGCTATGCTTCTCCTTGTGGCAGACCTTATGGCAATGATTGAATGTAGGTGGCCTATTTGAAGGCTGGTAGACATATGCAGAATATGTCAAATTCATGTGGACTTTAAAGTGGGAAAAGATGTTCTGGCTGTTTGTATTGAAATACCATTTGTGCCATTGTGCCTGGGAGCATTAAGGAGTTTTTTCTATCTATTGTGTGAGACTGATTCTTCTTCTTTGAGATATCTCGTCCAACCTCCTATCTGTCACTCTGTCCTCCCTTTCTCTCTCACCCTGTCTCTAACGGTCTCTTCCATAAAGTGACCTGTCTGCCCGCTGCTCTAATCGACAGTAAGTGCTCTAATACCAGAAGTGTCAACACACACACACAAAGTGTCCTAGAATTTACTTGCCAATTGACTCCAAGTACACTGCATGTGTGTATGTGTGTGTGTACAGAGACCTTTCATAAGCTGAACTTTGCCCTACACAGGACAAACAACACTGGAAGGAGCTGTCATTAGAGGTGGAATGCCAACACACACACATACACACAACCATACAGAAGCGGCAAGGCATTCAGAGCTTTTACATCACCACATTTCTCTTGAACTCTTTGTGCATTCACAAAAGAGTCCCCCCTTTAACCCCAACCTCTTTCCCCCTTTTTACTCCTTTCTGTTTTCCACTTTTCTTCTCCTCCTCCCCATTTTCTTTTTCTCTCTGACCCTGATCACTTGATTGACAGGGTCACTGGTGTGAGTAGGGGAATTGAACCTGTGGGCTTGTTTCAAGCTGTGGCCAGACCACTTACCATCTGACATAGGGGGCCTTCAGGCATGGTGTGAACTTGGCATGTGGCCTCCAAAACTCCTTGTACGGTCTCAAACACACACAAAGAAACAGGCACATGGACTGAAACATGCACACACATGCATGCATGTACAATATAAACCCACACATACACATATCAGAGACCTTGATGGAAAACTAAGGAACAATAGCACTCTTTCTCTTTTTTTCCCCAAATCCTATTACACTTCCTTTCACTCCATCACTCTCCTTTTCCCTCTTTCTTCCTGAATCCTCCTCTCCAACACATGTGCATACACACACAATCACCCCACCTCCCTCTGAGCTGTCAGGGAGAGGAAGCGAAGAGGCAAAGAGCTCGGCCTTCTGGGAGTTGGTGGATTTTTTTTCCTTTTTTTTTTTAAAGGCCTGAGTGGGCCCATGGTCTGCATGGCTGACAGGCTGGATTTGATACCTGGCCTGATTCAGTCACTCTCTCAGCTTAGCCCAGCCCAGCCCAGCACGTCATGGCCCTGCTCAGATGCCCCTGTGTATATTATTAGTGGCTAAATATACACAAGGCCAAATCCCAAAAGTGGCAGTTCATTGGACGGAGGAGGAGTATGATGTGAAGAAGAGAGCATCTGATTTCATCAGCTGTAAAATATAAAGGCCTCTGTGAGGAATATCCACATGTAGGAGGAGTATTATCAATTTATCCAAAACAATAATTAACTAATTGTTTTTTTCTCTCTTGAATCTTTTCCTCAAAGTTCCTCCCACTAAATATCAAACTGTTAAAAAAATATTTTTTAATAGTTTATTAAAATGACTATTTTGAGGTGAATATGACTATAGAGACACCACAGTAGAATTTGAGTCTAACAATAATGATGTTTCCTGAGTCTTTCTCATCGAAGACATTTCTGACATGTCATAGTAAAAAGAAGCTCAGGTGTAATTAGTGAAATCCATTTAAGTGCTTCAGTTTCAAGGTCCTGCCATTGTGCATCTTGATTCACACACAGAAGCTTACAGAAAGGGACGAGGCCGCCAGAAACACCAAGACCTGGATTTTTCAAATAAGTCTGCTGTGAAACAAGCTTTTACTATAACTGAAATATTGTGGCAGCCTAATGCCACATTCACCATGCTTGGATGAGAAGGATCAGAAATATCTCCATGTTAAGGATTTACAAGCACTTATGTCATCTGACAATTCAGGAAGATTGTATGATAACTGAATTGGTCATATGAGGGTTTAAAATAATGTGCATTGGCAAAATTAAATCTTATCCATTAATTTCATTTTTACATAGAGTGAAAGACATGACCTGACATGAGGTATCCATTTTTGTTTGCTTTTCAGGCACTTCCTTATGGAACTTTCTCACTTGTAATTATGACTTGGAGATTGACGCGAGTGGTATTTACAAATCAGAAATTCTTAATCACAGTTACTGCAGCATGACAGTGAATGTGATATAAGCCTGAATAGACACTCACATAGGTGTTGTTGTTGATTAGATCTATTCTAAGATTGATGTTCTGTGGAGCTCTACTAAAGATTATGTGAGGTAACCAAGCCTCATGGATGAATATATATCATTAAAGTGTGAGTTGCTCTGCCTCAACAGGTGCAAGAAAACGAACAAATAATTCAGGGTGGAGATGTCAATCAAGCGCATTATGTACATGCCCGTGCATGATGTGGTCTAATCAACCAAAACAAGTAAACACACTTGTGTGGGTGCAACAAATGTACACTGGGGCTTTACACAAATATGAAAACCCTAGTCTTCAGTTTTAAGTAGTAATTATACTTAAAACTTTACTATTGTACATAACCTCTGTTGAGTTGAAGATAATCATATTTTTTGTATTGTAATGTTCATGGTCATGCAAAATTGAAACCTGAATTCTCATCAGTGTAGAACTGTCAGAACATACTGTCTGAAAATGATCTATCAGGCAGATCTCAGTGTGTGCAGGCAGAAAGTATCACTTCTAGCTCCCTTAGTGTATCTGAGGGTTTGCCCCAGGGATTGATCCGTGGACCACTCCCATTAGTTTTATATATCAACAGTCTCAACCAAAATGTTTCCAACACATATTTTCACTTTTATGCCGATGATACTGTGATACACTTTACACCATACCAGACTCTTTGTGAGCATATCTAGCAACTGTAACAGATGATTCTCCCTCTCACATTGAGCAAGTGGTGAAAAACCTTTTCATTTTGGACATACTGTATATCTTCCTTTTTCTATGAGGCCAAAAGGAGACTTGTTGCTGCAACCTTGCTGTCTATTCTGGACTTTGGCAATGTTATATACATGCATGCATTTGTGCAATGCTTACACGTGCTGTATACTGTCTACCATAATAATCTTAATAATAATAGTCTTTATTTATATAGAACTTTTCAAAAAAATGCTACAAATTGCTTCACAATGCAATAAAAGGGAACATATTAAGAGTAGAGACAGTATAATAACTACTAAAAACAGAAAAAGGAATAAGGTTAGGTACCACGAAGCAGTGAGGTTTTCTTATCTTAAACCCCTTACTCACCATTGCTCTCTATGTGTACAGGTTGGATGGTTTGTCTTATTCACCCATAGACTAAACTATCAGCATATTTTATGTATAAAGCCTGTCTTGGTCTACTTCCATCTTATCTACAGATCTCCATCCTTCAGAAAAGTATGAGAAGTTATTGTCTTTGCTCCCAGGACGTATCTTTGCCTAAAGACCATAATGAACTTGGAAAAAGGGCATTTAAGTATGCTGCTCTCTCTGCTTGGAATCATTTGCAAAATTACCTGGATCTTCAGGAGCTGGTCTCACTGGATGCATTTAAAGTACCTCTAAATAACTTGGAGGGTGGCACATCTGGCTGTAGATGTGTTGACTCATATTGCCTCTGTTTGATCCCTGATGTTGATTACTTGCAACAAATACCAATGAATTGTGCTGCTGCCTATCTTGGTCAGGTCACTCAAGACTTTTCCTGCTTAAATAAAGGTTAAATAAAAGTAACACTTATAATTAATATGATTGAATGTCATTTACTTGACTTCATATTTTGTTATATTTATTACTCTTAGTTCTTATGTGTTTACTGTTTCTTGCACTGCTGTTCGATTAAAATCCCCCCCCCCCCGGTGATCAATAAAGTCTTGGTTCCCTATAGCCAGACCTAACACACAGATAGCATGAGGGGAGAAGCATTCTGACTGAAATAATCAACCAGTGAAAGGTAGCAAGTCTCATCTTCTTATTCTTTTGTCTCCAACATGCAGATTGGAGACAAACAACTTAACCTGACATAAAATATTGACGGAGAAGAAATAGAAACATTTTAAAATTACACACAGAAATGCAGCACCACCAGTAAGTTGATACAAAAATTACACAAGAAACTCTTTTTTTTTCATATTGAATCCTTGTTTTTTTGAGGTAGCGCGTGTTGCCCTGTAAACCCAGTTTCAGGGGCATTTAGTTTCCCTTGAGCATCTCTTAATTCGCTACTTTAGACTCTCCTCCCAACTCCCTATCCTTGCATCTCCTTAGCATATTTTAATAGCAGAGTCTGATAGAAGAGGGTAGGCCTTTTATCTCTGCTCCTCTCTTGCCCTCTCTTCTTCTCTCTAGTCTCCTCTCCTCTCCCTTCTCCTCTAACCAGTGTTTTTCACTCTATTTGTTGTGATAAATGACTGTTAGATGTGATTTCCCCAGGATCATCTCCCTCTCAGGGCCACACACCATAATTAGACGGCATGATTAATAATTCATTCTTTCCCTTTTTTTCTCTTTTGGAGTCTCTGTCAGTGTGTGTGTGTGTGTGTGTGTGTGTGTGTGTGTGTGTGTGTGTGTGTGTGTGTGTGTGTGTGTGTGGCGGCATGCAAAAATCCATCACATAAAGCCAGATATTGAGTCATTTTCCATTCTAAAGCCAAAACAGTAAAAAAAAAAGAACGTATGATAAAAACAATGAAATTGAGTTCACTGGAGAGACGAAGATTTTCCACACCAGTGTGACAAAAAGAAGAAACATTTAAAGCAATGAAAACACAAAGGACTTCCCCCTAATGACACACATACACTTTCCACACCAGACGAGTATTAGAAAGACAGCATGATATACATACGTACAGCATTTTTCTTCCATATCATTCCCTCTGAGACAAGCACAATTTCAGATAAGAGTTGCAGTGTGTTATTTTATTTGTGAGAAAGAGTGTGCGTGTGCGTGTGTGTGTGTGTGTGTGTGTACAATTTTATACCCTCATGTTTGGAACATCCATAAACAGGATCAACTTTTTATTCATAGGTGGAGAAACTGCAAGAGATGGGAGGATGAGGAGTCTGATGTCTAATGTGGGCTGTCTGTGTTATTGGAGGATTTAGTTTTTTATTCCATTTTGATGAAAGTTTGGAGCATATTTTATATTTTGCCTTTCTCCTTTTTTTTTTGTTTATCTTGAGGATGAACAGTAAATGTGTGTGTTGTTGGTGGGTGTGTCTTCCTTCATGTGGGTATTTGTATTGTAGGTGTTAAAGGTTTTATTAGGAAGCTTTTACATCAACTTTTCTTTCCTGTTATTCAGCAAAGTGTTTCATTAAACAAAAAAAATCCAGCAGAAGTAAGACTGGAAGAGAGTTTGAATTTGTTGTCGTTTCACAAAAGTAGCATGTAATGTATAATGACGAAAGAAAAAATGAAATGGGAAAAATAGATGCAGTATCAGCCAAGATTTATATAGCTCAGAATTGAACCGTTTACACCGTCACATTTACATTAGGATAGTTTCTTGGGACTTAATGTAAAAATAATCATGGTAAATGTGCCCCATTTAAAATTTCTGCAGTTATTTTCGTCGGTATTTGTACATACTGACTGTAGGACTAAACAATTTAAATACACTGCTTACACTTTTAATCAGAAACCACAATATTGCGGGAAAAAAGACACCAAGAGATATAACACCTGATTTCACCTCTAGTCTTATTTTTGTGTCATTTGTTTAAATTGTGCATTGTGTTTCTACAATTTTTCTACTTTTTAGGTGCATTTGGCTTACATTGTTTCATCTAATGTGATTGTTTTACTTTCAAGTACCCTCCAATGGTCTTGATCTTTTGAATCCATGTGCTCATTGAAGTTCATGCAGTAAACATCATTTACTATTTGATGAAACATTACATTTGAAAACAGCATATGATGTAATGTTGACATAATATATCATGTTTGAAATATGGGCATTATTTTAATGTGAAAGCACAAAAGGTCCATGAAAGCAAGTTGGAACAAAATAAAGGATAAGGTTAATGGAAGTGATGGTGTAAATGGACGCTTAATGCAGTTGTGTTACTATTGCACGGTAATATGTCAACATAGGATCAAGATACTGTATATTTAAAGATAAACTTCTGGATTGTATTATAATGTCCACCAATACCCAAATATTACTGCTTCCCCCTTTCAATGTTCAGAACCTCAATTCACAATACACTTTGGCATCCAATATCTGTTTTAATCTCGAATTTTGTCTCCACTGCTCACTTTTTATGGCATCATTCATGGCTATCTCCACTATTCAACATGTTGGAGCATGTGGAAGCCAGTGAGTTTCGATGATATTATACAGACAGAGTGCGGCAATGCGCCACAACAAGCACAGCACATCCATGTGTATCTACTTACTCCTGTTTATTTG
Organism: Scomber scombrus; assembly: GCF_963691925.1. Taxonomy (NCBI): domain Eukaryota; kingdom Metazoa; phylum Chordata; class Actinopteri; order Scombriformes; family Scombridae; genus Scomber; species Scomber scombrus. The sequence goes on from NC_084973.1 coordinate 24,627,689, forward strand.
AGATATATTTCATTAAAGAACATCAAGAGTCTCTATTACTCCTTTCATTTCCCCCAAATTCCCCACAGTCTGTGTCTATTTGGTAATCACAGCAATGCCAAAATATTGCTTTCGTGCTGTTTTGTTTTTGTATTATTTTACATTCTTTTTATTCTTTTTCTCTTTTGTTTTTATCTCAATTATTATGTTAGTTTTTTTGGCTGCATTTAGTGTTTCTTCCATTTCTTCTTTATTTTTTCTTTGTTAAACTTTCCTCTCTCTGCTTTTCCTGTTTGTTTGTTTTTTCTTAACTTTTTTCAACACTGGAATTCAGCAAGACTAATTGATCCCCCTGAAGATTAAATAAATTAGATTCTTTATATCTTGGTGTGAATTTCTTCAAAATGCATGGAATATAATAAGTAAATATAAATGGGCATTAAACAGTGGGAAGGCTACTGGAGGGAAGTTTTCTAGTCATGCCCATGTTTAATTTGCTACCATTACAACAAAATAAAAAAACAGACTTTATACATGCTATTTTGCATATGCCACAGTTAATGTTCACTGTGGGAGGTAAGTCTTTTTGCAAGCAAAAAGCCACAAGATGCAGATTACTTAAAACCCTCTTGGCTCTTCTACCTCATTGTAAATCACAGTATGAAGTGGATTACAGCTTTTTGTAAAACACACCACTGTGCTAAAATGCCCACATTTTCATTTTGTTGCCACAGTAAGCAGCAGGTACATGGTGTGCAACTTTGTCAACTGAGCTCGCAGGAATCCCCCAATAACAGTTGTAGCTTCAACTGACAGTAATTAAATGTCACTGTGATGATAGTAATTGTATATTCATTTCACAATTCTCCCCACTAAACCGAACCACACAAATACGCAAAACTCAAACAATTCTCCATGCTTCTTAAGTACGCATGACCTCTGACCTCATCGAATGGTGCAAATGAAAAGAAAAAGGCATCAAATCAACACAGGATACAATCAAACAGAAACACTATAATAATACTCTGGTGGTGCAATGGTCTGAATCCTAGCTCACTTTGCTACAAACAGCCACACATTTTTTTCTTTTCAAAGAGAAATGGTCATAGCTCAATAAATTAAAGAAAGAAATGTCATTCTTGACCCGGCAGGGCCAAGTAGCCCATATCTCAAAAGGTGTGCCTTCACCTCACTGGACAAATATCATAAAAGCAGAGAAATCTCAGAGAAGATGGAGAAAAGCAGAGATGGATGTGATACCTAGTGCTGTGTTAAATCAATATCTGATTACAGATACTGAGGAAAGGTTAGAGTGTGTGTCTGTCTGTGTGTGAGATCAAGAGAAGGGGCGAGACAGGTTCAACTTGGGATGCCCGTGTCAAATGCTACACGTGTGACTGCACTTGTGTGCGTTTTTTGATTTTAAAATGCATGCATGACTGGATGTGTGTTTGTGGTGTTGTCATTTGTGGCTGTCACTCTGCTTTAGCACCAGATTTTTCTCATAGACCCCACAGATCGATACTTTGCTACGCTGTCTGTCTATGTTTGTGTGTATCAGGTTGGCAAAGGGGGATTTAAGCGCAATAGGAACCAATAAAGTGTAAATCAGAGCAGACATGATGCACTGCCATGTGATTTTTGTCCGAGGAGGGTTTTTTTTTTCTTTTTTGAGGCAGTCTTTTCTTTTTGTCTCGTAATCATGACAAAAAAATATCCATCTTGGCTCCAAAATGTATTGTGTTTCAACCAATCATCGGAAAATGATTTTTACCTATTTTGGGTGAGTGACTTGGACCTATTTTCATCTTTTTCCAGTAAAAATCCAACCCTAATATGTTTAATAACAGAGGACAAGAAGCTTTCCAGCCCATTTCACTGTTTCCTAAAAGGCTGTCATGCTCTTTAAGCAGTTACAGTATATCAGACCTGGCTGTCACATGGTAGGTTGATGATTACATGTAATGACGGAAGGGGACCGGAATTATCTGCTCGGATAGAAAAAGGTTATTATCCGTAGAAAGCTACGTTCTAGTACATTGTGCGTGCATGGACAACAAAGGAATATGGTTTTATGGTCCAGCAATTCTCTGTTTTGTTCTCTATCACATCTCCATTTCCCTTTACAACGTTTGTTTCTTCTGCTGAAGATGTGATGCTTTCCTTACATTTTTAGCCCTTGCACTTCAAACCCAGCCTATAACTCACCTGTGCCTTTCAGATTTGGAAGTAACACTTTTTTTGTGAAATGCCAGCCACTTTCTTTCTGACATATGAAAAAAAATTTAAAGGTATGTGGCAGTCTGTCATTTTAACTTGACTTAGGTCGCATGCTTTTAGGAAAGGGGTTATTTGAGGTAATGGTGTGGCAGGAGATTTGTCAGACTTAATAAGATCTTCAGAGATAGGTGGAAATGAACGCCGGGAATTCACTTGTTAATGGCATCTGTGTCTTATCAAGATTATAATTCATATCCTGCTATTGTGCAGCAATCAGACAAACCAGGACAGTCCTAATATAATCTAATGCCTAGAACCTTGCTGGGATCTTTCTTTCATTCACTCGTATGCTCCTCGTACTCTGTTTCTGTCCTGTTTCTTCCTTTCTGTCCTGCATTTCTGTATCTCACTTCCTCTTTCTTTCTCTTCCACTCTCAATCTTATCACTTCCTCTCTGTTTTACCGTCTTTCCGTTTGCCTCCTGCTATCTCTTTCATTATACCCTACTCCTCTTCTACTTCAGTCTCCCATAACCAATTCTCCTTTGTTTTTAGTCGTTGTTTTTTTTCTGTCAGAGACTTACATGTCAAATTTTAAAGTAAGACAAAGAGGAAACTAAGGTTACAAATTGTAAAGTATTCAACAGCTCTGCACCCAACCAGTTTTCTTCTTTGTTTCTTTTTTTAACCTAGCTGAGTATATGTTATATTAATTAATAACAATTAAAAGGGTAAATAAAGTATAATTAAAGCCTGGCAAAAATGTGTTTATGTGGCTCTACAATCTACTGCATCCATGCATCTACTGCAATTTAACTATTCACATAGTTTTCATAGAAATGCTCTCTGTCATCACAGTATGGACAAAGTGCTTGGAGTAATGAATCATGACATGTTGGATCATGTTTGATGTTTTTTCCTTGTTGTTCATTAGTGGTCTGGGGAAATGAAATGTTTTTTTCCTGTGTGTTTCTTTCCTCTTTCCTCTGTTTTTTCCTTTTACACTGGCCCTGAACCTTGGTCCAATTTCAAAATGAAATCCACCATTTTTAGTGAGCCATATCCAAGCCCAAGATGCAAGTAGTTACAAGTAAATACCAACACAATTTTGAAGCTCTTTAGGCTTGGTGAAATGTTACCCTCTCCCATTTTCCCCTAACTCTTTCAGCTGTGTGGCCCCAAAATGCAAAGCATTAAATTAATGAAAATGCTCTGAAAAACTGAAAAAGACAGAACATGACACATGGGAAATCCTTTAAATATGCACACATATACACAAACAGGTGCAGATGCACACTCTTGTCCCTTCGCAGAGCGTCTCTTAAAAGCATTTGCATGTTGCATATTGGTGTAGATCCGGGTGGGGGGTCTGTATTTGTCCCCTTGTGTGTACGTGATGGAGAGAGAGTGTGTGTATGTCACAGTTGTTAAAATCAGGAAGGAGAGCGAGTGTGTGTGTGTGGGTTGTTGTAAAATGGATGAATGAAAAAAGGAGGCAATGTGCGTGTGTATGCAGCATATGTGTGCGTGTCTATGTATGTTAGATGGAGAGAAAGGAGACAATTTGGTTGTTGAGGTAGGGGGTAGGTATGAACAAGAAAGAGCAAACAAAAATAAGACATGGCGTAGGTCTGTGTATGTCTGTGTGTGTGTGTGCGTGTGCATGCGTGTATGTGTGTGTGTGTGTGTGTTCATAGTGCTCGATAGGGGGTCTGTGCATGTCGAAGAAGGGCCTATGTGCAATCAGACAACTGCTATGCCAGGGAATAGTCCATTACTTACCACACCAGCATAGCTGTTCTGTGTGTGTATGAGCAGGGAGACAGGGCAAGAGAGGGATATTGTGTGCATGCAGAGAGTACATCACCCAAAAACCAGAGATGCTGAGAGAGAGGGAGAGAGAGAGAAAGAGAGCGGAAAAAGGAAAAGAACAGGAACAAGACAAGGGTTATAAAACAGATACTCAAAGAGCCATGCATATATAAACATACATGCAATGACAGAAATACACAAGTAGACAAGAGTAAGGAGGGGAAGACACAATAAAAGTCTCTCCCTTTCTCTCTCGCACATACATTCAAGCGGCAAAATTGGAGAGTAAAAGAGGTTCATGCAAAGGGAGACGTAGAAAAGTTAGAAAGTATATTCAGTAACTTAAAAGCAGCAGTAAAAACATCCCATCACAAGCCTGTATTCTAAAAATGTATTTTAATAAAAGTACATAAGTATGGGCAGAATGGTTTATAATATATGTTTTATTTTCTAAATTATCTTTGTTCAAAGTACCGGCAACTAAAGTAGTACAAAATAATAAAGTATAAATGAAGTAGATTCAAATTGTTCAAAGAGACATAAAATGTCATGGTTATGTTAAACAGTCAGTTCCAAAACATGAGGTGAACGTATGTAAAAATGACTCAAAATGCTCATTTTGCTAGATGATTTCAGATTGTTCATGCATGCCCACAAATGGCCATCTATTCTGTAGCCTTTGTTGCTAAAGTTGTTGCTAAGGTTATCTCATGGGTTGTTTGTATTGACCAATCACGTATTTAGGTTCGGATTAAGGTCCGATCATGTACGTATGTAATTGAGAAGTTTTACCTTCTGTGTAAGGAACTGGAAAAGAAGGGAAAGCCTACTACTAGTATTTGTAGCCCCCAGAGCTGGTGGCTGTCTGCTTAAGGGCAGCTTCCAGGAGGCTGACCAATAACCACAGTTTGAGCTTATCAGGACGGCAGCCTTAAAGAGACAGGAGCTGCTTTAAAGATGACCTGTGTCAGTGAGAGGCTGAACTTAGGGGCTGCAGAAAGAGCCAGTAGAAGATAAATAGAGTTTTTTTAACTGTAAATTATGCAAATATATTCCAATAGAGCCCCAGAATTAAAATATAGATCTGCAAATGTTAATGCAATATCCTCTTTAAGTTGCACAAAAGAATAAGGTGCTTCAAAATTGTATTTCAGAACAGTGCTAATAAATGTTTTTTGCTACTTTTCACCTCGGAACGCAGAGGTTCACACAGGGAAGACAGACAGAGGTTGTAACGAACAAGACCACTGTGCTAGTGTCAGTGTGTCTGTCTTTAGCTGCTCAGTACTATTGATCTGTCCTCTTACATCCACTTAACTCTCACCTTGATAGCGTGCGCTGCTGTGTCCCATGCACACGTTTTAATGAGTTGTGCAAGAGTGTCTAGTATGCAAATGTGTTTATTATGTCAAAACAGACTTCAAACTAGAGCTTGACATGATGCAATGTGTGTGTTTTTGCGTGCTTGTGTGCACAATATGTATGGTGGTTGAAGTGTATGTGTGTATGTGTTTGTATATGGGTCTGTGTGTTTCTCCTTCGTTTCTGCAAGCTCATTCCCCCTGAGTCCCCTCTGTCCTCTCAGTGACAACCTGACTGTATTCTTGACAGCAGAGAAACACACACCCTCTCTCTTACACACACACACACACACACAGACACACACACACACACACACACACACACACACCCTCTCTCTTATACACGCACACACACATACATGCACACACAGATGGATTCACTCCATCGTCTTCTGTGTGCTTAACAATCAGTGTTAACAGCAACGTGTAAAGAAGAAAATTAAAAAATAGATTTTCTGTCATGGAAATAGTTTGTTAAGTAATTTACATTCATGTCATTTGTGTTATGTTGTCAGTTTGCCTCAAACGTTGCCAATATAGCTGAAGGGGACTTGGAACAACACTACACCATTATATTTTAAAAATTAGATCAAATTTAATTTTCTTTTTTCTTTGTGTGTGTGTGTCCATATATGTTTAAGCCTGTAAATTATAGCTCCAACTAATTTGGTCTCTATCTATGCACATTTTAACATACTTTTTGCCTCAATATTTGTCTCAGTGTGTGAGTTGTGAGATAAGTGTGTTTGTCTGTTATCTCAAAGCTTGTTACCACAATGCATTTCACAATTTATATATTCCTTTTTTCAGTTTTGCATACTCAGTGGGGGACACAGCTGGAATTGAAACATCAGCGGGTTTGGCTATACATGTAGGCAGTGTGTATCTATGCGACATGCAATACATTTTCATAGATAGGGAATGCTTACTGGCATGTGTGTGTGTGTGTGTGTGTGTGTGTGTGTGTGTGTGTGTGTGTGTGTGTGTGCGTGCGTGTGTGTGTGCGTGCATGTGTGTGTGTGTGTGTGTGTGTGTGTGTGCTAAAGTCAGGAAAAAACAGAATTAAAAGAAGCACCACATTAGTTTATTTTGTAGCTTTTAAATGAGGCCTGTTGGACATGGATTTTATTAGTTAATTCACACTTGTTATTGTGTTGCTGTACACAATGGGCCTGATTTACTAAAGGTTTGCGTGTGTAAAAATGTGTGCAAACTTGACATCACCTGCAAAAAAATGTGCAAACTGATCTCCTAACACGGCACACGGCATCTTTCAAATATGCAAGATAATACGCCCTTGTCCATTTAGTACGTTTGCCATAATGAATATGCAATATGGGGCTTTTTTACCCCAGTGTGCAAAATACAGGGAGGAGAAAACGCAAATATGTTATAGAGCACACACATTGTGATTTACCAAACCTGGAGGTAATTTTGCAAACGGTAACTGTGTTTAGAAATAATACATTTGGAGGGCAGGTATTAACCAGCTGCATGCTACACACAGATCACTGCTGTTACTGTGATGAGGAGGGGACAGAGGCACAATGACAGAATATGCAGAGAACAGACTTTTTCCACCCGTGTTAATATTTTTGGAGTGGAATTTCTTTTTTCAACAGCATTGAATTTGTCACAAATACTCTTCCATATGCCATTTTCTCTTTCTCAATATTATTTATATTTGTTCACCTCTTCCACTATAACGTCTAATTCCATGGGATCAAATTTAATTTGCACTTGCGGGCTTTTTACTCGTCCAAACTCTCCATAAAGACACGCAAAACCCTCATTTAAATACTGCTATCTCCACCCTGTTGCACCTGTTTTCATTTACGCAGTTATTCTTAATAGATCATCAACTAACCGCACGCTAACTAAACACGCAATCGATTGCTCTGCGCACGCAATTTAGTACCCTTTATTTGGGATCTTAGTACATCAGGCACTATATGTAATACAAATAAATTTTTCAGAAACTCATTCAAAGGAATGTTATTTTTGCATTTACGTTTTGTTACTTCCACCATGCGCAATGAAAAAAATCTGTGAACTGTATACACTGAGCTTCTGGTAATAATAACACAAAACTGACCTTATCTTCACTTGTGAACCTATAGTAAATGTCAACCTGCACTGCATTCCTCTCTTTTCTAAGCTACATCAACATGATAAGACTTTTAGTATTAAGTGCTTTACTCTCTTATAATGTGGTTAACACTGATGGCTCGTCCTATGAGATAGTTTAAAATAGCAAGCTCTATCATTTTTTCCCCCCATTTCCCTTGACATTAAAGGGTTTGGTAACCGATGGCAACCCAGATCTGACAGCCGGTCAGTGGAGGCTAAAGCAGGTTAAAAAGACTCAGCGGGTGTGTGTGTGTTAAAAGGATGGATGGGTGCATGTGTGCGCATTGAGGTGTTGAAATTAAGTGTGAACAGCTGATGGACTGGCACGCTGGGGTGAATTAAACACACAAGAAAATATGCACAAAACTGCACAGAATGATATGCGCCTTTTATACACACACACACACACACACATGGGGTTAGGTGGTCTTAAACCAAACTGACAGGGGTTGTCTGTGACGGTGTATTGCATCTCTGCATCCAGCTGTCACACATACAGTACACACACACACACACACACACACACACACACACACACACACACACACACACACACACACACACACACACACACACAAACACACAGTGAAGGTGAAGATGGGTGATGGCTGTGACAGTGTGTTGTCGGGCTGTGGTTCCGCCTGGCGTCGTCTTGCCTTTACTTCTGTCTTTCTCTGTCTCCCTGTTGTAGCTAACACATCTCTGACAGTTTTGTGTGTGTGTGTGTGTGTGTGTGTGTGTGTGTGTGTGTGTGTGTGTGTGTGTGTGTGTGTGTGTGTGTGTGTGTGTGTGTGTGTGTGTGTGTGTGTGTGTGCGTGTGAATGTGTGTGTGAAAGAGAGCGAGACAGAGAGAGAATGTGTCTGTGTGTTCCGGTTAAGGTGAGGGGTAAGTTGTGAATTGAGCTAAGTTAAGGTTGGGGTTTGGGTTAGGCTCTTTTTAATGAATGGAAGTCAGTGCAATATCATAACAAGCAAACTAGTGTTTCCATGTGGTGCTCTCTTTGTTTCTCTTCATCACTTACCTTCCATATTAGTCTGCAGTGTTTATTTTTGTATTCTCTTATTTAATCTATCTATCCATCCATTCATTGTAGTTGTCTCTATGAGATCTTTCTTTTTAAACCCCCCTTGCGACCCTCTTTATGTAACACACACACACACACACACACACACACACACACACACACACACACACACACACACACACACACACACACAAACACACACACACACACACACACACACACACACACACACACACACACACACACACACCTGCTGTCAACCACAGGCTGTGCAGGTGCTGAGGGGAAACGCTGTAAGTGACAACTTCCTCTGAGCAAAAAGAGAAAAATTGTCCCTTTTCCTTGTCTTCCTACCTTTCCATCCTTTCTTTCCTGCCTCGTATTCTCCCAGGGGATGCCTCTTCTTGCCAGCTGTGCATGTCTTTTGGTGTGTGTGTGTGTGTGTGTTTGTTTTCTATTGTCCTTTGAATTTCCCCTGAGACCACCACTTTCCTACAGTACACTTTGATAAGACAACCTGTCCTTCCTGCACTTGTACATGGTGTGTGTGTGTGTGTGTCTGTGTGTTCATGGATCATATGTGTGTTTTTTGAAACTTTGAGGGTGACTTAAAGGAAAGAGATTTTCCTTTGGCTACCTCCTGCTACTCCTCAGGAGGACAAAACAGCGAGGGGTCAACAACAGGGTTTGAATTACAGAGGAGCCATGGGGAGCTGAACTGCACTGAAAACAATAAAGGTTTTTCAGGAGAAAATAATATTCTCAATAAATATCATAATCAACCACTGTGCTCATATTTATTTCAAACATAAATTAAACTTACTAATGAATATTGCAACAATATTGCAAATTTCCAAGGGAACTCATAAACTGAATTTCTCTTGAGAAAGTAAATCTAATCAGTTTCAGTTTCAGATCAGATGCTCTGGTATTAATCTGGTGTGTTTCTGTGGGTTCAGCAAGGACCCTGGTTAACTGGTAGTTTGCAGTTCATTTCATTTAAAAGGTGACACCAGTTGTGCGGACATTAGAACGTACCTAAGGGACATCTAAAGTTAAGTAGTTACTGGATCATATACTGTAGTTACTAGATTTAAATTAGAAAAGAGATGTGAAGTAGTTTGCAAACTTCAACAGTAGAGTTTTATAGATGAATAAAATGAGATGGCTATTTCTTCTTGACTGTAAGAAAGTTTATCCAACCGTGAGATTCATGGAACAATGATGAGTACAAAATGTGTCTTTTGTGATAAAACACAATGCACTATGATACATGATGTTTAACTGCTGAAATGTTGATGGGGAAGCCTGACTATACAAAATATCTCCATAGTCATGGACAGACATGAAGGTTGACTGCACAATGGTTTTACAATTGGAATAAAACCGAAATCTTTTAATTCTGTGCAAGAAACCTAGTTGGATTTTTTTGTTTTTGAGTCACATGTTGAATATGAATCTTGAATGATGTGTGCTGTCAAGCAAAATTCCTAAATATGTGTGGGAGTCAGCAAGAGTAATACTGCTGCCATTTAAAGTTTTAATAGCAGGATAGTCAGAGTGACTGGTGGAGACAGAGAATGTACTTGGTCTTTTCTGCATTAAAAACCAGTCTGTGATAAAGGAGTGTAATGGAAACATTAAAGGCAGACTGAAGATGAGTTAGGGCCTGGGCTGGGAAGAAGCCTGGGGCATAAAAATCACCTGTAAAAAATGGACAATGAAGTATTGATTAGGAAGAATTACATTATTTATGTATAATGTAAACAGCAATGGAACAAGGATAAACCCCTGTGGCACCCATTTCTGATGCTTTGATAGCCTGACTGAGTACCATCAGCAACAGTCTCTCTGTAAGGTAAAAGTGGAACCAATTAAGCGTGGCTTCATCTAGGCTTATACACTGTTGTGAGTAGGATTTTATGATCAATGGTATCAAATGCTTTGGAGAGGTCAATGAAGAGAGCAGCACAAAATTGTTTTTTATCCAGGGAAGAGACAATTTTATCAATGACTGAAACTGTAGTTGTTATTGTGCTGCGATCCAGGGCAAAAACCGGACTAAGACTAAACCAAAGTAAGTTTAGTAAATCAATAAAGGCATGTAATGGCAAATTGTCTAATGATTCTAGGATCTTTGCTAAGAAAGGAAGTTCAGATATTGGACGGTAGTTGTTGAGATTTGGAGACATCACCACTTTTGTGAAAGGGTACTACTAAGGCACTTTTACATGAAACATGACTAATATATGTTAAACAGTTTAGTTAGGAATATGTGTTGAATATGAACAGATTATGGGGACATTTAGATAAAGAATATATGAGTCGAGATTATCTGCGCCAGTGTTTTTTTTTCATGCTTTTAACCTAAGCAGAGTTTTGTAAATGTCTAAAGTGCTTACCTAGCTAAAAGAACATTTGCAGTCAAAAGATGCAGAGGCACTGGGGACTCTCTCTGCTTGACAGATATGGCAATTGCCTATAGTTGAATCTGTAGACATAAAAATATATAATAAAATATGACCAGATACTTGTTTGATTTATGGTGGATGATGTGCCTGTGACGAATTCTTAAGAGATGCCATAATGGTCAAAATTGTTGTGGGGTCTATCAAAGACAGAGAGAGCTGAATGATAATGATTTAGCAACCCAAATCATGCTGGTGTAGATGTTTCTTTGTTGCCTAAAGGTTAATCGGTCCTCAGGGGTGCCACTGGATCTAGCCTTGGACCAGGCTTTCTCTCTGTTGTGGATGGCATTGGAGAGTTGTTGCAGGAACCAAGGACTGTATCTGTATTCTACTGGACTTCATCACTCAGGCGATGATGACTGTGTGTGTGTGTGTGTGTGTGTGTGTGTGTGTGTGTGTGTGTGTGTGTCTGTGTCTGTGTCTGTGTCTGTGTGTCTGTGTGTGTGTGTGTGTGTCTGTGTCTGTGTGTGTGTGTGTGTGTGTGTGTCCAGGGAAACATTCGAATTGTACTTGTGTCTCTTATTAAGGCTGTGACAGAGAGATGGACGGGTCCTCTACGGCAAGGCCATTGAAGTTGTCTAAGTGACTGTGTGTGTGTCTGTGTGTGTGTGTGTGTGTGTGTGTGTGTGTGTGTGTGTGTGTGTGTGTGTGTGTGTGTGTGTGTGTGTGTGTGTGTGTGTGTGTCTGTGTGTCTGTGTGTCTGTGTCAGCCATTTGTTACATGGACAGAAAGGAGAGGAGACTCGGCACATTGACCCAGGGGGCAGCTCAAGGACGGACACACGCGCACACACACACACACGCGCACACACACACACACACACACACACACACACACACACACAGACACACGGCGCACACACACACATACACACACACACACCATGTGACTTTTCTCCAGAGATAGCAAGTCTTAAGAGTTAAGACTTAAAGATCGGATGTAAGCCTCTCTTTATATGTGGATAAATTCATGTAAGTTAAGTCATTTTGTTGTCGAGAAGACTTAAGTTAAGTTTAGTTAGACTTTTCTGTTCTTTTTCTTGTCTCTAAGTAAGTGCCTTTTTCTCTACATGTATACAGTTCAACATGACACATTAGGATGTACAGCATAGGTCAGCGCCATCATGTCCATTTGGGTGAGTGTGTGGTGCTACCTTTCACTGTCATGCCTACCTTCTAGCCTTTCGGCCACTCCGATCATCCAGAGGTGACTTTGCTATTAAAGTTCTTGCTCCTACACTTTGGAACAGCCTTACCATACAGGCCTACCTTGGATCAAAGTAAATGCTAGCTTACTGGAATCATCTTAACATTTGCTAGGTAAATTAAACACAAAGTTCAATTGAGAATGATGAGAATACTGTCATTAATTTTGAAAGTGTTTAATCATAAACTAAAGTATTGAACAAATGTTGACAAATGTTGATGATAGAGCTGGATGAACATTCAGGGACTATTATTACAAATTATATTGAGGGTGACATGATTGTCAGTACCAAATATCAGGGCAATGTATCTAATAGTTATCGAGACATTTCATCCATAAATGTGAACTTCATGGTGCCCACTAGGGAGAAAAAAAGAGAAAAATCAGAGGATCTTCAAAGTCATTAGAATATGTGGTCTATGAACCATAGAAGCCCATGAAAAGATTTATGCCAATCCATCCAGATAATATTAAGATATTCCATTGGATAAGAGACAACCTTTGACCTGCTGATGAAACAAGATGAAAAGTCAGGGAATCACCAAAGTCTGTATAATTTTGGGGATTATGAATGTCTGTACAAATTTTAATGACAATGTATTCAATATTGTTAAGATATTTCAGTCTAGACTAAAGTGTTGGACTGACTGACCTTCAGTGTGGCTAAAAATCCAGACAAATGGATAGATAAAGGGATTGACAGACACCGATATAGAGACAGAAAAAAGAAAGGTGACTAAGAATGAGCAAAGAACAGCGTCAGCGAGGCTGCAAACACGATTTTATCTCATTTGACCCAGCATGGAATCTAAATTGTTTAATTGATGGCTAAATAGATAATCAGAGAAAAAAGACTTAATCATCTCTGCTAATCAGCTCAGAGACTCCAGAAGGGCCAAACCAGCTACACATAGGCGTAAGAAGTGTGTCCAGCAAGCATGTCTCACAAGACACCCGCTGCTGCCAGAAGTGTATCTTTTTATCTGGGTTTATAGGTTAAGCCAGGCCAGCCTCCTTAGGCAGTGAAACATTCAATATCAAAAAGATGTGTATCTGTGTCTGTCTGTCTCACTGTGTATCAAGTTATCTATATCAATTATCTCACAGTGCAGGTGAGTCAGGAAAAAAAGTCCACAACTTCAAAGTTCTTTTGTGATGGATTGTTGTAATTTGTGTTTTATAGCGTAACCGCTTTTCTTTACTGTGCCTCATGTGCCTTTACCTTAGGTAGCATTTTCCAGACATACCCAGGATCCCTTTCTATGTACATCCCACAAATGAAATGTGTCATCAAATTGTTCAAATTGTAGCTTAGCATGTAGGTGTATAGCTCTCCAGCTAACTAGAGTATGAACTTTAACATCTATGATTGTGATGATATTGTTGCCATGAATTCGGGCACAATGAGTTTCAAGAGAAAATAAACGTTTGGCCTATTTTATTCTAAAACCACATGGTATCAAAATAATTCCCAAATGTGAATTACCGTTCTTCCGTTCTTGATGTTCAAGTTTGCACAAAACATTGTGGAGATTTGAGAGGTGTGTGAGTAAGCTCTTCTGCTAGTCTCTGTGATGTATATGTTTACCCATAACACCCCTCTGTGCATAGACCCACATAGACATTTATGTGTGTCCAGCATTAACACATGTATTCTGTGTCTGCTATTGTTCAAGGCTTTACTGTTAACAGACACTCAAGTCTGCATCTGTAGTTCTATACATACCATGTTCTTCCCTCTCTCCTGCTCTCTTCCCAAATTCATTTTCTAGATTAGTTGGTTAGTTAGTGGACCACCTCAATGTCATTCAGAAATCATAACATTAAGTTAAATTCTTACACATAATAGACATGCTTATTGGTGGGTTGTGAAACCAGGTCAGATGACACATGCTGACCCACTCAGACCGATGCTGTAAACGTGAATCACTGTGTCAGTAACAGGGATAATAGCTGAAGGTCAGTTTTGCCTGAAGGAAAACGCACTCAGGGACAGTGAGAAAGTGTGAACTTCTGCAGCAGTTTTGTTGGTTTTGAGTGGTAGAGAACAATGTTATGGTGTGAGTGTGTGTGTGTGTGTTGGGGTGTGTTGGTGTGAGTGCGTGTACACGTATGCAATAGAGGACAGTGTAATATTGTTTTGGAGCCTTGTGGTCGGGACGGAGCTAACACCTGAATGAACCTGTCACTGCAGACACATTGCTTTTTCAGCTCCAGCGATTACACTGCTCCCAAACACACTCAACATTTTCTGAGTGTTTCTTTTTTTATGTGTGTGTGTGTGAGAGAGAGAGAAAGAGAGAAAAAGAGAGAGATAGGGGTGTGTTGCTTGTGCATTGCATATGTGCATGTGTCTGTGAGTGTGAGAGAGACAGGAACAGAGAGCGAAAGTGACAGGCCATTGTGTCTTGGCGTGTACGTGTCTAAACCTCTGCTGTATTTTAGGCTTCTCCCTGGAAAATATAAAAATCGGGCAACTGCTTCGTCCTTTGAGGATAAGCAACAAAGTCTTATTGATGGATACACATAAAAAAATACACACTTAGGGCATAGTGGACCACACCAACAACAAAAAAAATCTCATTGACTCAGCTGAAAAAGAATATTACTTATATTCTCTTTTTCTACTTTGTGGTATCACATATGTTCTGCTCTTTGGTGTGTTCATCAGCTAAGCATGTATGCCTCAATTTATCTTACAAGGATTGTCATTGCACAGGGCAGCCCCCAGCTGTGAATACATATCATTCAGTGAGTTTTCCAGAGAAAAATTAACACATAGTCATATATCTTCCAAAAAATTGATATGACAAAGAGACAAATAGCTGATAAAAGTTTACAGTACTGCTACCCAAATTCTAAAACTTTGTTGAACTGTTTGTTGTGACAAAGTGGGTGATGACACCACAGTTGGTCTTGGGTCAAATTCAAGCCATTTTATACAAATTCAGGCTTAGATAGAGTTTGGGTTGCTTTTTCAGTTGTGTAATTGCTCACACTCTCTCTCTTTATCCCACCTTAGCTAATTCAACACATTATGCTACAGCCAGTAATGTCTGTGCTTTCTGGGAACATTATGATATTGTACAACCCTTTTTTGCCTACATATATTGTTGGTTTGGATTATGTCTGTTTAAACAACTAGAGGTAGAAAAAAAGTTGTGGTTGTGTTTCCAGATACTTTTATCAGGCAAACATTGGGATTATTTTGATATGGAAAACATGTTTTATATCATGAGATTGTGTGGTAGGTGTTGTAATTGGACTGTATCATTATATATGATTTATATGATATACATTACATGTTAGAGGAATGACTTGGAAAACACACAGTAACAAAGTGCTTAACATATAGGATAAAATACACATACAAATATACATACATATATGTGATTATATAGACAAGAAAGAAGCACATGCCTAAGATAAGCAAAACTAAAAGCTAAACAAAAAAGGCTTACTATAGAAATGACTTTTCAGCAGCCACTTAAGGGAAGCAAGAACAGGGGTCATGTGGGATTGGTGACTAGTTTTCATTAACAACCTTGTGGCTGCATTTTGCATCAATTGAAGACAAGTTAGAGAGAACTGAGTAATGCAAGTAAATAGGGTGTTTCAGCATCCTACATGGGAAAAGATTAAGGTATGTACCAGGAGTTCCATATGTTTGGCTGATAGTATAATCTTGATTTTTGCAATATTTCTGAACTGAAAGAAACTAGACTGAATGAGTTAAATAATATGAGGTTCAAAGTTCAAATGTTGGTCAAAATAGATACCAAAATTCTTAGAGGTGGCCTTGATGTTACTAGTAAGTGAGCCAATATAGTGACTGACCTCCTTAGTAAAACAATCAGGGCAGATTACAAGGGCCACCGTTTTGTCAAAATCGGGATAGAAAATGTTTTGAGACATCCAATTTGCAACAGAAACTAGGAAGTCATGAAGAGTGGTAAGGTTATTGAGGTTGTTATTGAGGTTAACCAAGAAGTGAAGCTGTCATGGCATAACAAAGGTAAGAAATACCACTGGAGGAGTAAGCAGATGGACCAGAGGTAGCATATATAGTATAAAGAAAACAGAATAGCCCTAAAATTGACCCTACTGGGTACCTGCATAAGAGAGGGACAGAGGAAGTCATGTAATTGTAAATGTAAATATTGAAATGTCTGTCAGACAAGGATGAGGAAAAAATTTGAGTTCAGTACCAAAGATACCAACCCAGTTCAGTAATTTATCAAGTAAAACAGCATGATCAATGGTGTCACATGCAGCAGATAAGTAAACTAAAATAGTATTTTCATCTTTATATGCACATGTAAGAATGTTGTTAGCTAAGTGCCAGTTCAGTGCTGTATTTTTGGCAGAGGCCAGATTGAAATGCACCAAAGATGTTTTGTCCCTCAGTTGGAGAAGCTGGTGAGCAACGTTTTGGAGGATTTCGAAATGAAGGGAAGTTTGGAAATGGGCCTGTATTAACTAAATTGGCGGTATTTACGGAGCATTTTTAGGAATGACACTGGCTGTCTTGAAATAGTCAGGTATGCAGAGAGAGACTGACTGACAATAGAGAGAAGGCAGGGGGCAACGACGGACAAACGAAATTGGATGGAATTATTTCAACTCATCTTGATGACGGACAGATATGAGAAACTATATCTAAGAAATCTTGCATAGAAATAGGGTTGAACTCAGTCGGTAGAACAAGGCAGGTAGCTTTATGATAAACTCCAAAATTGATCTTGTCATCAAAGACATTTAGAAACTTATCACGGTCGTCAGAGGAGGTTGCAGGAAATCCAGAATGAGCAGGATTCAGAAGTTGGTTAATAGTAAAAAAGCAAAGTCAAGGGTTATGCTTGTTATGATTATTTAGGCCAAAGAAATATGCCACTCTGACATTCTTTATGAGTTGATTGAGCATGGTTAATAGCTCTTTCATGTGAATATAGTGAAGATGAATTTTGGATTTTTTTCTATTGACACTACTTTCTATAATCTCCTCTATGGCATCAAATGGAGCCTATCCAAGGTGACAGATTTGGGAATACTCTGATCTTATTTGAGAGCAGTTAAGAATTACAATTTATTAAACCAGTTAACAGAGTCATTAATAGTGGAACATTTAGGAATTGTTTTGGACATATCAGAGAAAAGAGCTGAAAACATAGCTGCAGAATGCTTATTAAAGATGGGAGACTGTAGAACTGTATCATAAATTATACATTTGTGATCGGAAGGTGAATCAGACATATTCAGGTAGTACAGTGTCCGGAGAGATTTCCTGAGAATGAGACAGGCAAACAGATGCAGACAGAAAGAAAAGGAGGCATGATGGACGGATCTGGAAGAGGTCAAGGGGAGCTGACACCCATCAGCTTTCTCTCCTTAATCTATCTGTGTAACACATCGTTCACCCCATCTCCCTAGACACAGACACACTAGATATCACAGACCCTCAGCAATTGGCTCTGTCATGATCTTTAACCCCCTATATCTTGGTGTGTACGTGTGTTTGCGTGCATGCGTGTGTGTGTGTGTGTGAAACAGAGCCATGAAACGTTTGCTCTTGAAACTGGTCACCTTTGTTTCTAATTCATGTTCCACTTGCTGCTGGACACGTGTGTGTATGCAGGGTTGGATGGTTGTTAGAGAGAGTATCAGTAACAGAGAAAAAAAAGAAATGAGGACATACAGTCCTAGATATTTTTAAGTTTCTAAACCCTATCTAAATTATTTTTGGAGCACTTTTCTTGACACCATAAAACAATCAACTGTGGTTTTAGAAAGAAAAGGCCCGAGAGAAAAACGCATCCAAAAGACTTTTTGTTTGAACTGTAGGTATATGTCACTGCTATCTTGACCTCGGAAAATGTACTGTCAGATTTCAGATAGTTTTTATTTAAGATCGAACATGTTTCTTTTTCTCTGGCTGCAACAGCTTAAACCAACACAAGCACAACATTTTATTTGACTGTGTAAAAATGTCTATTTGTTTTTTGTGGACTTTTTATTCACTCATTTTGAATCAGACTACAATGTTCACCACTGAGGTTTGAATTCCAGATACAGCACCAACCCTAATTATGACATAGTTGGTTCAGGTTGAGGAGAAGGGGATGCAAAGGATTCCTGCAGGGATAAATGATACTGCAGGATGTGATTCACACTCACAGCAGATAGTATCAGGATGTCTGACAGGCAGAGGGGCAAAGCAGGTAATGACAGTCTATGAAGCTGTGAGGGCATGATGTGCAGCGGGAATCCAAGCTGTCAAAATGACAGACACATTTTTGTACATAGGAAATAGAAATTTGAATAGAGAGGACTAGTAGGACTTTACCATGTAAGAAGTTTGGATTGAATCTAACAGTGGTTATCTGAACTTTTTAATAACATATTTTTTACATTATTGATGTACAGAGGAACAGACAATAAACACTGATAAACACTTTTCCCACTATTCTGGGGCACTACTGGGCTATCTTTACTTGATTTACAATTTTAAAAAATGTTATTAATTTTATACTTGCCCTATTTTTCAACCCCTCAGTTCAGCCTCTGTCTACAACAGGCCATTTAGCTCCTGTCTCTTTAAGGCCCCCCTCTGTTCTCATTGGTTAACTTGTCTATTGTGTCTTTGAAAAACCGATATGAGTGGCTATCCATATGTCTCCATTCAAAGCAATTTCAAGTGTAACCTTTTAAATGTTAAAAACTGCAGTTACTGCTGATATTAGCAAAACTACTGTGATAGTTACTTCATTTGTTTTGGGATTTTTTGGGATTTTAAAAAGTCAATTTAACAGGTCAGTCTGCTGTTCATGGTGATGTAGTGCATCTGAAAAAAGAAATCAAGTAAAACAGGTTTTATCAATGCAACAGGTCTGTGTCAAAGTCATACAGTCAAAGTCAGCATAGTAAAAATAACAATATTTATACACACACACACACCAACACAAATAGAGATGAGAGAGAAAAATAAATACTGGTGCAGGTTTTGTGGAGCAGGGATAAAGCACTATAGTTTCCATTCATTAAGCTATAAAATGTGTCATTATTTTTGGATTGGACGATATGACTGTTTTCTCCCACGCCCACTTACAAAAACACACAGACACACACTCACACACACACACACAAACACACACACATACACACTATGCACACATGGGTAGTGCAACTGCACATAGCAGTCCTCCAGGCAGGGGCACTTATTATTATCTTTTCCATCTCCAGCATCCTCAGAATCATCCTCATCATTATTATCATCCCTGTCAATATAGATCCTTTCAATTTCATAGGTTATGACTGGCTCAAGGGCATAAAGTCACTTGTTGCAGAAAGTCTGGAAAGTGGCTACTAGGCACATGCCTCCCTGCTGAAATAGTGACCTTTTATCTCTCGCCATCACCTTTCTCTCTTCATCAGTGTGTCACGCTCATTTACTAAATGTATATGCAGAGAGTATTTTACTATAACATTGGTTACTCACATTCCCTGGACTTACGCTGCATGATAGAGACATTATTATAGTGACAAAAAATATTTTATCTTACAATTGATGGTCTTTTTCTTGTATTAAAGGTAATCTACCATTATCAGTGACAGAGCATGCTTCAATCACGTGTAAGAGGAGATGCAATTTGTGTTGACCCAAGTGAAACCTTAATATGTATCCCTCGGTCTTCAAGGCCATTGCCACATCTTCTATATTATTAGTCATGCTATAAAATGTGGTCTGTCCTTTTCAAGCTTTCTTGTAAAGTTGTCTAGGAGCTATTTTAGTGTTTTCTGATCAGCTGTATTGGCTGTCACTGTTCATATAAGTTAAAGATCATTTATTCCCAACAAAACATTGTATCTTTTTGTGTCAGAAGATGATTATATGATAAAAAATAAACATATGAAACTGTGGAAAATATGTCAATAATAGTGTCACTTTGTTATATTAGGTATCTCTAAAGTCCAACTGCATAATAAACATATTTACATGTTTCTTTTTTACATGACCATATCAAAACATCGCCATTGTTTCAGTTCAAAACCTGACCTTGCCCTGCCTCTCTTTGTCTCTCTAGGTTAGATAATCCATCTTATGAGGTGATGCAGTTGGATTTTGAGGTTGATAACGTGATCAACCTGGTGCCAACCCAGACTCTGCACTGGAATGTCGAGTACCCAGCTGACATGCAGATAACTTCCAGACAAACAGAGAAAGTCTCACACCTCTACATCAGCAACGCTGACATACAGGGCATCGTACCGCTGGCTGAGGTAAGGAATGACTTAATAGATGAGTACAGATACAGATATCTCATGCATATTGACATACATACCTATAGCAGAACACATGTTTCGCTCCTCCAACCTTCTTAATGACACACCCACGCCCATCCCCTTCCTCCAGGGTGATCAAAGCTATAAAGGTCAGCTTGTTTACCCCCTCCTGTTGCTACAAGCCTCCTGGTCACACACATACACACATACACTCACAGACACAGCAGGTTTCACCATCACAGGTTTCAAAATGACAAGCTGCCTCATTAATATGGAAACAAAACCGAGGCACATAAAACACATATAGACATGCACATTTATATTCTGAGACCCTGGATGTGTCTACACACACAAGGTTTCCCCTATACGTGTGCCATGTTAGCCAGTGTCATTCCTGGTGAGACTTAAACACATTTGCCTCTCTAGATCTGAAAAACCCTGTTTCTATATAAACCCCAAACTTTCATTGTTGCCTCAGCAGTGCTTCTCAATATTTCAGTCTAGACTTCAAAATAACATTAAAAAGCACTAACATATTACCAGAAATGGTTCTATGCACAGTGCAGTTATTATTTGCATATGTAGCAAATGGAAGCAGATAATGTAACGTTATCAAGTTACCAATAACAGCTCAGTAATGCAGATCATCAGAGAAGATGATACTAAAGCTATGCTGGTATACTGGAGTGATGCATTGTCGCATTGCCGTTCAAACACAGCTGTTTGCGGTGTGTGTGAGGTTGGAGGGCTCCTTGTCTCTTGTCCGCTGCCTGGCTAATTGTCGCCCCTTTCTGGCTGCCTCCCATCTAGGGGGTCTCTCCCCAGCTGGTTGTGCAGTACTGGGGGGTCAGCCGCTCTGGCCAGATAAGTGAACAGGGGTGAGGTGTCCTGTTAACTGCACCACACTTGTTTTATCTGTTGTTTGTACAGATTTTATCCAGTTGATTTAAACACTTATCACTCTCCCCTTTTACTTGACAGACACATGTCCGAACATTTTAACCATGACGCTCCACAGCTCTCCGGCTGGTCCAGAGGGCGATGTCCTGAACATAATGAAATGTGAACTGTTCAGACTTTTTTTTTTCACCCACCCAGGCTGTGTTTTACATGCCAGTAAGGTCATTCATAGTTACTTTAGCAGTTTTGACCTTGTATCTGTCATTCTTATCTGAAAACAACAATGTGCAGCCTTGATATTATTCCCACAAAATTTCTTAAAGAGGCTATTGACACAGTTGTGTCAGTATTATAGATTATTAATAGCTTCTTTGCAAAAGGCATTTTTCCATCTTATTTTCAAACATGCTACAGTCCAACTTCTTTTAAAGAAACCTAACCTTGAGCCTTCTGTTTTCAACAACACCGGTGGTGGCGGTTGTGACTGGGCCAGTGGTGACTATTTTAGGTGGTTTTGTTGTCTCAACTTGTATTGTTGTTTCCTCTGATATGGTTGTTTCTCCAGGTTTGGTGGTAGTTCCCTTTGTTGTTATTGATGGTCCTTTTGTAGTGGTGGTAACAATAGAGGGCTTGGATGTAACCACTGTTGTTTCTTGACTTCTGGTTGTTTCCCCTTTGAATGAAGTTGTAGTTTCAACAACACCGGTGGTGGGGGTTGTGACTGGGCCAGTGGTGACTATTTTAGGTGGTTTTGTTGTCTCAACCTGTATTGTTTTTTTCTTTCTTCTTTTCTGTTTTCAAACATGCTACAGTCCAACTTCTTTTAAAGAAACCTAACCTTGAGCCTTCTGTTTGCCCTGAGACCTGGTGACCCAAAAAGCCTAGCTGCTCTTATAGATTGTTTCAGTGATGTCAACTGTTGGATGGCACAACTTTTTCAACTCAATAACTCAACATCAGATATCATGTCATTCAGTCCCCCAAAACCAACAAGACTTATTGAGAGTAGCCTTGGTCCCTTATCTGCTGATATAAAGTCTGCTGCCAATATGTGTTAGTACTACTGAAGTCAGATTTAAGCTTTGGACTTGGAAAACCTGGAAAAAGTAATTCACATACTTATTTTCTCTGACTTGACTACTATAACTTCCCCCTTTGAACAAAAATCACTCTCTCACTTCCAAATAACTCAGAATACAGCAACTTGGCTTCTTACTGATCTTAAGAATCCCATCAGATCACCCCAAATCCTGGCTTGTCTCCACTGCCTTCCTGTTTGATTTGGAAGTGATTTTACTCATCACATTTAAGAATGTGTGCATCTAGTCCCAGGTTACGTAGCAGAAATTGTGACCCCTTATGGGCCAGTTTACAACCTTTGATCCTCAGGTGGGACTGGTCGTTCCAAAGCTGAGGCCTTAATCTAGAGAATCAGTGACTCCTTTTAAATCACTTCTTAAAACCCATTTTTATAGACCTGTTTTTTTTTTATATCGTCATATTATGGCTTTTATTCTTTTTATCTTTAGATCTGTTGTTAAATTGCTTTCTGAGTATCCTGATTTTGCTTTGTCTGCATGCAATCCTCTTTTATTTCCTTACCTCTTTTGCTAGCTTGCAAGTCCATTCCATTATTGCAGTTTTAATTAGTATATAAAAAGTATAGATATTAAAAGAAAAGAAAATATTCAAACATGCAGAGTTTGAGAAAGACCTCACACTTAAACATAGTATTACACGTATTTTAGTGACTTTAGATTGAAAGTATTACATCTTTTGTGTTCAGTACATTACACAACATTTGTTATAAATTTAAAGGTGTAAATTCAGAGTTTTACTTCTTCAAAATGGAGGACAGTTTTTATGATTATATTACTTTATTTTTTATTGGACAGGATCAGAAAAAAAGGAAAACATTTTTGAAAAAGGAAAAAATGCTTACATACAGAAAAGTTCACTGAAATCTGTACTATTTCTAATCCAACCATTACTTCCTACATTCACAGATCAAAACAGAAATTATTGCCCCGGCTAAAGCAACCAAGAACCTCTGGCTAAAAAGTGAGCATGAGGATGCTTTTCAAAATGCTCCCAGTTCCATTACCACTGAGGTAGAGCTAATCTGGCCTGATAGCCCTCCTTCAAACAGCAAAGCCCTAGTGAGAAAACCCAATTTTGTTCAGGGCTTCTGCAACCCCTGTTTCTTTCACATGCCGGAAAAGCAAGCTTGAAACCATCATTTCAGTAGCTTTCAAATAGCACTGCTGTTAGGGTTTCACTTCTTTTATTCCTTTTTTTTTTTTTAAGGGGGCAGTGTGAATGAGCGTTACCACGTCTCATTTCTAAACTTTTTAAAGACAGAGGTTTAAATTCATTTTTCAGTGAAATTCACGGCTCATGGATATTAGTTTACATGTTAACCTTGCATGATGTATGAAATTAAAAATAGTTTGCTTCATAAATTATTACATTAACAATACTTGAGGAGGTGGGCTTTACTGTTATAGTGAACAGTAAACTGACAGAAATAGCAGCCTTGAAGCTACCTTCAATTATTTTGCCATTTCTAATTCATGTGTAACATGCACTTTTTTTTTTTTTTTTTTTTTTTACAAATAATTAATAAAATAATCATACACAAGAATTATCGATTTATTTTTTAATGTTGCAACATATTTCTTTCAACACGTTGTTTGGTTATACAGATAGGTCAATTAAAAGGAAAAACAACATGGATTGGCTTGGGAAAGTGTCAATCAACCCCCATAATTACACCTGTTTACATCCTTTTGAGTACTTGTATTTGTGCAATTTACTTACATGTTTTTCCCCAAATCCATCCGTTGTCTAGTGCTAATATGGTCATTGCATGGCAATTGGATCCAAACCAACTGTATTACGACTGGCTGTGAGTCATTATCACACACCTGGGGGTCTATGGAGCCTCTCATGGGGTGTATACACTAGCTAATGTTTTATACAACCCTGTCTCCTAGAACTTCTGTTGGTATACTACAAAGTTATGGTTTTGCCCATAATTCCAGGGTGGATTATGTTCACTGGGAATGTTTTGTATCACGCCAGAAAAGGTAAATGCATCCTGTTTTGTGTGACTTTTTAGAGATTTCTGCTAGATGACAATCTTTCCCCAACTGAATAACTTTGAGTTGCCCAAAATGGCATAAATGATAACCATGCTTTAGTGGTTATTGGGAAAGTAGTTAAATATGTTATCATTTAATATTTAATTAAGAAAATTCTATTACGCTGTTTAATAGAACACAATCTTAGAAGAATATATTTCTCTCTAAATGTATTTGCGGTTACAAATCAGTAGTATGTAAATGTAGTTTCTAAGACACTTGTTTTCTTATTCATTACAAGTTATCTGCATTACAAAATGTATAATTATTCCAAGGATCTCTCTGTACAGTTACCTAGAAAAGCACAAAAAATAGTTTGAATCTATATTCTGACTACATCTGTTCTGCTACTCCTAAAACCTGTGCAGACACACACAAACAACTGCACATATTATCTGTATAGGCTACACAATTACCCAACCAGTTTCACTTTGTCTCCCTCCATGTCTTTCAGCCTCTCTCCTTGGGCTAAAAGCATCCAAATGGCTGCTATTACAAGCCATTTTGGCCTCCTGATTTGTTTACAAGAACTGCTGACCAGGTGTTGATGGCTGGTTGGTTGTTTAAGGTGCCTGTCACTGAGAGGGGTCTCTGTGATAGGTCACCAAGATGAAAGCTCCAACTTATCAGGGTCTTTGAAAGAAGAAAGGAAAGAAAACTTCAAAGAAAACTGGATGTAAAAGTCTTCTGCCAAGTTTTGCATCCTTCTTACTAAACAATTCGACATCAGAGCACAGGAACAAAACTGCATTATCACTGGGGTATGAGCATATCATAAAATGTGTGATCTTTGCAGCTGTTACATGTTTAACAAGCCTAAAAACTAAGCTTCACACATAATTGCAAGATAAAACATTATTTCTCTGCCTGATCTGTTTGGGTGAATCTACTCCATCTTGCTCATCATCTACCATCTCCCAAATCAAAAGTCAGCTTACCGACAGTAGAAATGTGGTAGTGCAGTAGTTTCTCGCTTTACAAGGCAACAATGAAGACTAGAACACTTCACATCATTACTGAGTGCTCTGACATTTTCCTCCTAATTCCGCATATCCATTAAGGTTCTGGTCTCTTGGCTGAACAGGAAAGAAAGAGGCCCTCTTCAGGAAACAAGGGATTATTAGGAGTAATTTGTCTCCTGCTGGGGCTGAAAAATTGGTTTCATCTTTTAGTCAAGTGAGGAGAGGAGAGAGGTGGAGAAAGGGGGAGACCTATAGATGAAGAGTGAGACAAAAAGAAAGCCATGAGCAGTGATGGAAACAGAGACAGCGAGAGACAGACAGAAGTGAGAGAGGGGAACGTGAGATCAAAAACTATTGATTTAAGATCTGTTGTATGTTTTAATGGGCACGGTCTTTGCTAAAAGTCATTTGAGAGCAATAGTATGATTAAGCTGCTAGCATAAGTTAATAAAATGACACCTCTTTTAATCATGCTTCCATTTGGTACTTGACTACTACACATAGTCAAACTAAAATGAATTAAGAAAGTGACAGAACAATATTAGTTTTGTAACCTGTAATACCCTCAACCTCCAAAATGAATAGAAAAGTTCAGTGTCACCTTGTCCTCAAATAAACCATTTATCACCTAATTCACACAGTCTTTGCTGAATGGAAGCCAAGTAAGGAGTTTGAATTCATTGCCGAATGGGAAGAGTTGATCGTAAAAGGAGAAGTGCAAAACTAGTCCGATTAATAGAAATGTTACTTTTCTACTCTGAAAAGTGGATCTTTTAAATGTCAATCAACAGTTGCAGCCAGTCATTGAACAGAACTGAGTGTGTCACTGCTTTTCAAACTAGTAGCTCCGTGAGAAACTTCCCTTTTATTTAACACAGACACTAACACTTGTCTCTAAACATTTTTGAGGAAGTATGTAGATCATGCACTCATAAATTATGCTTCATTTTTAAGCTAAAATTGTGAGTTTAAAAAAAAAATACACATAACATTCAGAGTTTCCAGAAGCAGCTGTTCCACAATTATTTTCCTCACATAATGAGCAGCAGTGAGCAGTCTGTGTTTAAATGGTACAATTGTTTTGTCCCTCCCTGAATGTATTCCTATTCCTATTTCAATTTCAGATTGTATTCCCATTGGCTGTGGATATAACACAGTCTATCTGAAAGAGCCATGGATTATGTCCACCTGTGACTTGATGGGATATAACAGTTGATGGCCCAATTACATGTACTGAAACGTGTTTGTATTTGTGCTGGTTGTATGGCTTAATCAAGGTTCATAACATAGTAGGACAGAACAAAAGGCACAGATGAATAAGTGGCCACTTCCCTAACATCGTTTTAACACTTGAGATACACCTCCAGGTGCATTAGACACATTAGTCAGTGATCTTTAATAATAATTGTGAGCATTTGTAGGTAATATAATTCCTGCTAAACAGGCATATCATCATCTCAGTCTGGGCTAATTTCAATTTTTGACCAATAATTTTTTACAACT
>NC_084973.1:24659679-24777179 GCF_963691925.1 Scomber scombrus
TGCAGGAAACAAGAAACACCATGTGTAGTAATGAAGAAAATAATGAAATGATGAGAAACACATGAGCTATATGTCCTTGACTAAAAAGGCAGTATGACTTGATACAATGTGTTCTTTTAACAAAGATATATATGTACCATTTACCATTTTACTACCTAGTAGAAAATTAACTATTGTAATTTAATTTCACTCTTAAAGGCATATGATGCAGGATTTTCCCAAAAAAAAAAAAGATAGACTTATACAAAAATAATCCCTCTCAAACATTACTTTTGACCCACTAGTGTGTGGCAGTTTATATATGTGCAAAGATTCTGCCCTCTGCTAGGTATTTTCTTATTTTCTTACAATTTTGCTGTGTTGTGGGATGTGGGCATCAACCTCTGGGAAGTTGGTGTGTAGCTCCCAGCCTATAAGAGCTAGCAGGGTTTGAGGCTAGGATTCATAGTTTAGCAACCTGGTAACATTGCTATCTCCAACATTGTGAGAGAGGAGAAACTACAAACTGTAATTACATACTTTAGTTTATGGTTGGGGTAAAAATATATATATATGAAGCCCACTGAAATTGTGTTGAAAAAGATTTCTGTGCAAGAGAGATTTCCCAACAGTGGAAAAAGATAAACTGAGACCAATTTTACCTAAATTTGGCTTCTTTTACTTTGGCCTTTTCATGAACCAAATCAGAAAGAGAAAACAGCCTCCTTCATGCTCAGTTACATTTAATCCCACCCGGGAGCTGCTTAATCCAACCACAATGTCCTCATGGACCACCAAAGCAGCTGTACTAGAGCATTTTGGGGATATAGTGCTGTGATCAAGTTCACATCAGCAGCAGTCTAAAGGGAAGTGAGAGTCTTCCAAGCAGGGGTTAGCCTGAGGTTAAAACAGAAAACCCTTTTACGGCAAACATTGTCTAATATTTAGTCCAAATGCACCCTTAATGTAAGATGCAAACCCTCATGCAAAATGTATAATCTTGTACAATCTTGTGGGATAACAACAAATACATAATCTGAGATTAGAAGACAAAACCGGACAGGAAAAAGCAGAGTGAGAAAGATTAAAAGGAACATTCAGATGGTGAGATAGAAAGCAGATGTCATTTTATCCCTGCAATTAGCCCGCTGAAAGTCATTTTCATATGAAATAAGCCTAGTTAGCTAAGTACAAGCGACAGAGGTGTGTGAGAAACAGACAGAGTGATGAGGTGACATAGAGATGAGAATGAGAAGAGAGAAAAATTGGGCTAGTTCAAAATAGGCAGGATGAAGGGGGTGAGGAAAAAGAGGAAGTGAAGGGGAAAAGGGGGAGAGGTTAAATTGATATATGTAGGCAGGAAAGAGAATAGACAGAGAAGGGAGGGAGGGGTTTGACTAATTGATAGAAGTAAAAAGAGGAGACAAAGAGAGAGAGGATGAAGAAATAAAGAGAGAGCAAAGAAAGAGGAAGCACGAGAGGAAGGAAATTAGACAAGCTAAAATGGTAGAAGTGGTCGCAGAGGACAGAGGGAGTAAGGATACTAGAGAGAGAGGAAGATGGAAAGAAAAGAGGAGGGTCCAGTGGAGGTGCAGAACACCATATTGTAGTCCCTCAGAAGTCCTGGCTAGTGCAGAGGAAGAGAGAAAAGACTGAGAGACATAGGGAAAGAGAGACAGAGGAGGCGTTGAAGAGAGGAGACGAGAGAGCAGGGCAGTTCTAATGCAATTAGGGGTCTGGAAATTGAAAGTACAATTCTCTCTGGGATCTTTGCAAGTGTGTGTGTGTGTGTGTGTGTGTGTGTGTGTGTGTGTGTGTGTGTGTGTGTGTGTGTGTGTGTGTGTGTGTGTGTGTGTGTGTGTGTGTGTGTGTGTGTGTGTGTGTGTGTGTGTGTGTGTGTGTGGTTGACTGGGTTGTTAGCTCTCATATCTACCAAATGTCTTCATCCTTCCCTCCTCCTGTTCTATTTCTTCGTCTCGCCCGCTCTCAATTTGACTTCTCAAAATGACTCTCTCCTTTAACTGTTCCCTCCCTCTATTTAATTTGTCTTTCTTCATGTCCATCTCTCTTCTCTGCATTTGTGCGTTTCATTAATTTGTGAGGAGGGAAGCAAAATGTCAGCGGCTTTTTACATTTACATTTTGTATGTCAGGCATTTAGCTGATGCTCTTATCCATTTGGACCTGCCCTCAGTGCTACAGTACTACACATTTCATTTTTTAGATCACCAAAAACCCAAGCAGCCAAGCAATGAATGCAAACAGTCTTAATAAAAGAAGAAAAAAAAGACAATACTGTTAAATTCATTTTATGTAACCACAATTTATGGTGTGATCTCTTTTGTTCATGCCATTATATTTAAAATAGTTTTATTAGTACGAACACACACATAATGTCAAGCAAATGAAATTGGTAAGTTATATAACATATATATGTGAAATAGCTTTAAACTCAACTAAATTATCTTTTTAAACAGTTACACTTACTATGATCTCATTATAACTTCTATGTGAAAATTAGTTTTAATCATCATTTACATACATTTGTCTTTAATTACAGATGAGGGTTATTGAAATGTTTGTCTAAATGTAATTATCTTGACATGCTAACAGTTACAATAATTGCATTTGTGTTTTAGACAACACAATCAAGCATCTTAAGTTATTTGTTCAGTGCTACGTACTGTATGAACCTTGTGAACCTTGAGTTGCAGTTAATTGTCAATTACTGACAAATACACACACACTACACTTTCTCATAAATCATAATCATCGATCAAAAAGCAAAAATCGTTCTCACATACACACACAAATGCAGCTATACATTTATACATGGAATAGGCAAACAGTGTAGGCATTCACAAACACTTATTCCACTAATATTTTCCCTGATAATTGGTGTTTCAGGACAAGCTTAAAAACATGCCACACTCTCTGGCTAATTACCTGATCTAATTAGTGGTGTGCATAATTACCATTGGCAAATATGAACATTGACCCCAAGAAGAATTATCTTTTTGGCCCCATTACCACTTAAGGTGTGTAGGTGTTCTTGTGTGTGCAAACACTTGTGAGCGAGTGCACGTCCATAGTTTCAACCTTTGCTTTCCATGCTGGCAGCGGGACTGGAAAGAAGTAGGTTAGGCGTGTGCAAATTGACCCAGCAATAGGGTGACTCCCAGATACCCCTTTACGCTCGTTAGCATCTTGTTAGTGGCTGCAATTAGTGTTGTGACAAGACAGACAGGTGGGACAGCAAGGGGTGGTGTGACACTGGCTGCAAAGGTGACAAGGTTTAAGATAATCTTGACTTTCTAGAGAGAGAGCAAGAGAGAGCAGGAGAGAGTATAGCAAGAGCCAATGAAAATTGAAGAAGGCTGGTATGGGAAAAAGACTAATGTTAAAAAAAAAAAACTAAAAAAAACAAAACATCAATACTATTCCTTAATAACATTTTTTTTTTAATCAGAAATATGAACACAGGAAACCGGAAAGAGCAAGAAAAATCTGATTCTATCACTGGAAGGAAACAAAATGTTTGCAAAAGTATAAAAGACTATTTAATATGTTGATATATTTGCAGACAGGCTGTAGCTTTGATCTGCATATTCATCACTAATTGTTTGTTTTTGATGGTTGTTATCATGTCATTAAACTGCTTTAATCCATATTTTTTATATTAACAATAATCAAATGACTACAGGCTCCGTGACTCATCCCCAGACTCTGCAGTTCCCCTCAGCTTCACAGAGCTTTGTAGTGTCTTTCATTTCATTGTTTGATTTTTCCAGCTTGCAACTTTTTTACTGTTTTCATCACTGCTCTTATTAGCATTGCTTCCTTTTGCAGCAGGCAACCTTTTTCAAATAAAACATTCTGATAACCCAACTTTACACTACCTGCCTAGCAGCAAAAGGGAGGTAGACACAGTGAGCAACTAGCTGATGAGCATAGTGTAGCATTTCATGTTTGTGGTACAGTAAGTCACTATGAATGAGAATTATCTTGATGACTAACAAAAAGTGACGCATTTCATTAGACTTCATAGGCATTTGTACACCTTAAAGCGACTTTTACCTTTCTTGCCTTTCACACAGCACTTTGAAAAAACTTGAAAAGCAACAACCCCTCCTCCACTTCCTATGTCCCACCCCCGCACTCCAGAGGTTTCACAGAATATTATGAGAATGGAATAATGATTAGTTTCTATGCCTTCTGGATCTCTCTAACATTTTAGAGTGCCATTACCCTATTAATAGCATTTTAACCTAAACAAAAAAATGTGTAAAAATGTAACAAAGGTAAGGGTAGCTTTAACTGATGTTCATAGAGATGGCCATGTTTGGTTTAGCAGTATGGTCACTTTGTAACCATCATCCATGGTGTATTTAGAAGGCTGCTTGGCTATAAATAGTCTTTTTGAGCAACATCCAGCCTCATGTTCACACAGCTACACACATTCACACATGGGAGGTACCTGATACAATCGTATTGTCACACTGTTGTCCACCCACCAGCTGGGAGTTTGTTTCCTTGAAGTTAACAATTGGACATGTTTCATCACACAGTGTGTGGTTGAATTAGTCACACAGGGATCAACACTACCTTCAAAAACGCCCTCCCATCCATGCCTGCTTTCAGCTTTCATCAGTCTAATGCTCCTACGCATATTACGCTGTGCCTCGTTCATTCAATTATGCCTGATAAATGTGGTGGGCGTTAACCCCACTATGACCTATCAAGTAAAGTTTATATGTGTTGGCAGTCACAGTGAAGTCTGAGAATGTAATGTGTATTGACACTGAATACACATTACATAATAATATGAGAATTAATAAGCTGTAGACTTTATATTTGCAATGTGACAACACAGCTCACACATCTCTAGAGCAGTGGTTCTCAAACTTTTTCACATCAAGGTCCTCTGAACTGACACAAATTAGAACAAAAACCCCCATTTGATAAGACTTTGATCCGGGGTCCCGATCTGATTAATTGTTCACCTTTATCACAGAAAATGTGTGAAACCCATGACCAAAATAGTTATACCTTCTGTCATTGTGTTGCTTTTGGAATAAATTATAGTGAAAATAAATGAATCCTCTTTTTGCTGGGGACCCCCTAGAACCCCTGGGGGTCCTTAGACTCCACCTTGAGAGCCACTGCTATCATGATCACACTATTTTCAATGATGCTGCCTTTCATGAAGCAGGATATTTTCTTTGTTGATTGAAGGGTATTTGCTCCCATCATAATTACTATGGCTGCTAATGGGCTTTTGTCGCTTTAAAGTAAATATGTGTCACTTTGGGGCATTCCAAGCGACAACTACACACAACTTGAGGCTGTAGCCAATGCAGAAGTACCACTGAATGCTGGCTCCAATTCAGATCCAATCAAAAAGTGTGAACTTCTCTCTAGAATAACTAAGTCAATTTTTTTCAACAAGTCATTATGG
Source organism: Scomber scombrus (assembly GCF_963691925.1). NCBI lineage: Eukaryota > Metazoa > Chordata > Actinopteri > Scombriformes > Scombridae > Scomber > Scomber scombrus. The sequence continues at coordinate 24,665,116 of NC_084973.1, forward strand.
TTTCAATTGCTAAAATCGAGCCCTCTAATAAGTGTGCTTGTGGTGTCTGTGTAGCAAGACATGTTTCCAGAGTGTGAAAGGCAGCACCAAGCACTCCCTATTTGGAAGGTCGTGGCTCCAAATGAAAAAGATGGCACTGACTATAAGCGGCAACTCTGGGCTTCAAATCAGCTCCAATGCAAACCAACGGGTGAAGTCACGCCTTGTTACGTCAATCTTTATGGGCACAACAGGGAGGATGGTCTCACATAAAGCTACAACAGGAAACCGTCTCTCACAAAAGTTTCTACAATATTTTTTACACATCTTACATTTTTATCTGTTTGCGTATTATGTCCAAGAGGTATAAGGCACATTACTGTTATGTTTTCACCCTTCCAACAAGTGATACACAAGTGAAAATTGTAAATTTTAAAGTAAAAATAAGTGATGATTTGTTTTCATTGCATACGTATCCCATACATATACCTGACTGATTAGCCCTTTACCCTATCTTATAGGGGTGAACATGTGATGAAAGCAAACAAACATTTTTTGTTTTTTTTAAATAGTGAAAAAACATTCAAACAATTGCACTCATAATCTGTTGATCCCATGGGGAGAAAGCATTTATTATAAAAGTCTTAAAATAACTCTAAGTGAAAGAGTGGAAATTTGGCTCACGCTCAGTTAGTGATGATTAGTGTGAAGTCTTATAGATCCTAAGACACATTACAGTGTTTGGCCAAATCCTGAAGTAATTACTCTGTCTAACAAATAGATTTGATGCTACAGTATCACACACACACACAGACACACACACACACACACACACACACACACACACACACACACACACACACACACACACACACACACACACACACACACACACACACACACACACACACACACACACACAACTGTGTTGCAGCCAAATAAATGAGCCGGCACTCCTCAGGCCTAATAGTCTGGCTGTAATTAACATTGTCATAGTGATAATAGCCATTTATCCCTGACATATCACACACACACACACACACACACACACACACACACACACACACACACACACACACACACACACACACACACACACACACACACATACACATACACACACACACACACACAGACACACACACACACACAGAGTCCAAAACCTCTATCTTGTCTAGGCAGTTCGCCCAGCTGTCACCTCCCTCATTTGTCTCTCTCCCTCCCACCTCTCTTTTTCTCCTCCTCCTCCTCCTCCTCCTCCTCTTCAGTATTTAGGCCCCATGATCTTTCTTTTCCTGTTTTCAGACCCCACACCTTCTCAGTTGTCACCCCCCTCCCTTTTCCCCTCCTTCCATTTACTTTATAATATCTTCACTCCATCCTCTCTTCCTTTCTTTCCATTATCCATAATTTCCTTTTCAAGATTCAAACCACATTTTTTTTCCATCAGCCTTTTCCTCACTCTGTCTGTGCCTGATTCTGTCTGATATTGTTTCTTTTTTTATAATACTATATTAGTGCTTCGATAGCGTGGAGTGAACAGCAACTTGTTTTTTTTATGGTTTTGTCTTTTTTTGCAAACTGTAAGAGAATGATCCACTCCAGTTCAAAAAGAAGCCTTTTGGATGATGGGGAAAATGTCTTGAAGAATCTAAGTGTATTTGCCCTTAACTTAGCCCTTCTGGATATACCATGACCTGGATGACTGACAATCTTCAAAGACAATAGAGAATGATGTTAATGCTAACACTGGTAGAATTGTGTGTGTCTAAAGTAGACAGTAAAACAGTAAGTGAGCAAAAAACGTTCAGCCTCTCAGTGTCCAGTTTGCAGTCTAGTCGTACAAAAAATGCCACATGCTAAATTTAACTTTAGCTAAGCTATTTCAAATCACTGCCTACCCTGGCTAACTATCCAGTTACCCCTGTTATACGTTTTTAAATATTTAGATTTAAAATAAAACATATTCAAATGAAATTATACATCTTACAGGACTCTTTAATGTCTGGCTTTCATTGTTTGGTTGCATATTAAAAGCAACTAATCTCTGATTTATCACAGTTACCATGGTGACAATTTGTTTTGAGTGTGTTGGGAGGGGTGTATAAAACGAGCAGCATCTGACACACAATACAATTTCACATGCTTTAATGTGCACACAATGTTTTTTTCTTCCTTTAGACATTCAAACACAACCACATACTGGTGGATACAACCATGCATACTCTGTCTGTGTTCGTAAACATAAGGATGATGTGATATTGATGATACAACAGTTGGTACATTAGAAAAGCCACTCTCTAATTATTTTAGTAAATATTATTGACTACTGCTGAATCGAAGTCAAAGTTCATTTACGTCAACAAGACTAAAAACAAGCTATTTCCAAGACTTTCTACAAGAAGATACAGAAAAGCAGATTAAAACCAACATGTGTGAAATAAAAATATTCATAGAAGGCAGAGGCTTCAAGTAAAACCTTAAAGGATTTCTTTTCGTTCAGTTTACCACAAAAACCTGAAGACAAAGCACAATATTTCAGACTGAGAAAATATACTATAATACTATATTATAATAGAGATACAGATCAATGGCAAAATATAATTTAATGATGCTACGGTTGACGGCCAAAGGTTGATGGATGAAAAATAACACTTTGAAGTTCAGCTTCTTCTCTGTTCTGACCTCTTAACTCTTTTGGACTCTTTACATTCTCTAAATCACTCGCCTGCGGCAAGTAGGCAAGCTTAATTTCCTGCTTAATTTTTGCACCAAGAATACTTGAGTTAGGAGAGATAATAATGAAGATCAAGATAACAAAATAATGTTTCTCAGTTTAACTTATTTGCCTCCTAATTGCTGCTCCTTTAGCTGTGTGTGGGAGTGGGGGTGTGCAGTAAATAGTGATGTCTTTCCTTGCACACTACAGTTGAATTTATGCAGCAAAATCCAAATTCTTTAAAGGGAATATGACTTTTCTTGAGGTCGACACAAAAAATCACGATTTAACAATGTAAAATTATCCATGTTTAAATTATTCTTCAAGAAACATCTTGCAGTCGTATAAATAACAACTGTCCACTCCAGAAAAACTGTGGCATTGATTAAGAAGAGTCATTCTGACACTGGAGAATGAAGTTTGTGTCTTCTCCCAGCAATCAATACTGTGCTTTAACCACAAAGGAAATCTTTCTTGAACCTTAACCAAATGGTTTTAGTTGCAAATAAGAAATCATCAGAAAGAGAAAGAGAAAGACATTCCTCTGGGCTTATTTAATTTCTGGGACAATTTTATTTCCATGCTTGTATTCTGTGTAGAGACTGACCATGATAATAACAATTCAAATTAAATTAAAATTGAATTATTCAAAACAAAAAACACCAAACAAAAAAAACCACTATCTAACACACTGTAATATCAAAAAAAAACATATTTTTAAAAATGTGTTTAAAAAAAATAAATAAATAAATAAAATAAAATTTGCCATTCACTGCACTGCAATATGGCGCTTTTCCACTATACAGTTCTAGCACTACTCGACTCGACTCGACTCGGCTCGACTTGACTCAGTTTTTTTTGCGTTTCCATTAGGGATAGTACCTGGTACCTGGTACTTTTTTAGTACCTGCTCTGCCAAGGTTCCAAGCGAGCCGAGCCGATACTAAATGTGACGTCAACAGACTGCCTGCCACTGATTGGTCAGAGAGTCATCATTGGAAGAGTCATGAGCCGTCCCACACAAGAATCAAACCTGGCATTTTTAAATACCGGCAACAGCGTTACAGCCATATGGCTCAACTTTTTACAAAAAGGCACATACAGCAGCAAGTATACCATCGCCTCCATGTCCTCCATTGTTTATGTGTTTATGTCGCGTATAAAACAGCCGTGCTATGATGACCCTGCCTACGTTGAATAGGTACTATAGTAATGGAAAAGGTAGTAGTCAAGCCGAGTAGTGCTAGAACTGTATAATGGAAAAGCGCCAATAGTGAATACTTGGGGTTGCTACAGTCACGATCTGTGGTAAGGCAGTTCAACTAAAATTTTAAATACTGTCCACAGCAACACCTAAAGGCACGAACACACATACACATACAGACACATACAGACATATACTCACATACACACATAGACACACACACATATACATACACACAGAGAAAGTGCCATACACTTGATATATTTAATGGGTCTGTGTACATTTTCACAGCTGAGACTTGATGATGCTTAGGAAAAATAATTTGTACAAATCTGACAACAGAAAAGATAATATTGGTTTATATAGTAAATAAAAGACTACATTTTTAGATAGTGGGAGTGAGTGGCTGCCCCAAGTGGAGGAGCTCAAGTATGTCAGGGTCTTGTTCACAAGTGAGGTTAAGATGGAGTGTGAGGTTGACAGGTGGATCAATGCAGCATCAGCAGTAATGTGGGCATTGTGCCAAACTGTAATGGTGAAGACAGAGCTGAGCCAGGTGGAAAAGCTCTCAATTCCCCAGTCAGTCTACATCCTAACCCTCACCTTTGTCCACAAGCTTTAGGTAGTGACTGGTAGAATGAGATTGTGGATGCAAGCGGCCAAGATGAGTTTCCTCCAGAGAGTCTCTAGGATCAGCCTTAGGAAGATGGTGAGGATCTCAGATATCCGGGGTGAGCTCAGCTAGAGCTGCTGCTCCTTCACATCGAAAGGAGCAAGCTGAGGTGGTTTGGGCACCTGGTTAAGATGCCTCCTAGACGCTTCCCTCTGGAGGTGTTCCAGGCATGTCCAACTGGTAGGAGACCTGGGGGCAGACCGAGAATACACTCGGAGGGACTACATATGTCTACTGGCCTGGGAAAGCATTGGGATCCCCCCTGGGGTGACAGATGCCTGGGTTTCCTTACTCAGTCTGATGCCACTGTGGCCAGGTCCCAGATAAGCACCTGAAAATGTATTTTCTTTTAGATAAAGCGAAGTAGCCAGAGACGTATCTGTATAGGAATACATTTTATACAAGTCAGACATATGTGTAGAAATACATCATAGTGTAGTGCTTCTTATGTGCTCTCATGTGCACTTTTAGTGTTAAAGTCACATTATGCTAAGTGTTTTTTGTCAGCCTTATTCATATGGTGCTGTTTTTGTCAAGTTATAGAGGGCTTTTTTTAGTTGTTTTTTTTCCAGGGACAGAATTGCTTGGAGTTTTACATTTTATTTTAGATTTTATTCTATTATCTACACCATTTACCATGTGCATATATCCGTGTATATATACAATCTGCATATGTTGCTGGATTGGAATAACAACTTTATAAAGTACATAAACCATGTCAGTGCAGCAAGATGACTTGAAAAATCTTCAATTAATGTGATAGCCCGGGCATAAAAACGGAATTGGAGCAGTAATATGCTGAACATCAGATTTGCACACATGCATACCTTCACTGACTTTATTGCTTAATCAATGCCATATATAATGCAATGAAGAACATACATGCATGCATGACTTGTAATTTCCTCTCAGATCTTTTGCTGTGACTTCTTAGTACATGGATAGATGCATGTTATAGTAGCTCTCTGTCAAATTCAAATTATCTTTATTGGCATGAATGTTACCACAACAATATTGCCAAAGCAGGGTGATTCAGTGAAACAAAATAGCATTAACATACCATTAAGATTGACATACATTAATTATATACAGTATGGGCCTGATTTACTAAGATCCCAAATAGTGGGTATTAAATTGTGTGCACGGTGCAATAGATTGCACGTTCCGTTTGCGTGCGTTTTGCGGGTGATCTACTAAGAATAATTGCGTAAATGAAAACAGGTGCAACGGGGTGGAGACAGCAGTATTTAAATGAGGGTTTTGCGTGTCTTTATGGAGAATTTGGACGAGCAGAAAGCCTGCAAGCGCAAAATGAAATGTGATCAGGTTCTAGTGGAAGAGGTTAACAAATGTATTGAGTTATAACAAAAACAAATATTACCAGAGAAACCGACATATGGGAGAGTATTTGTGACGAAGTCAATGCTGTTATTAAAACCAAAAATATTCCACTCCAAAAATATTAACACAGGTGGAAAAACTCTGTCCTGTGCGTATTCTGTCATTGTGCCTCCGTCTCCTCCTCTCCACAGTGACAAAAGTCATCTGTGCGCAGTGTGCAGCCGGTTAATACTTGCCCTTCAAAGGTATTATTTATAGACGCAGTTAGCGTCAGAAATATGATTGGTAAATCACAATGCGCGTGCTAAATAACATATTTGCATTTTTCTCCTCCCTGTATTTTGTGCACTGGGGTTGAAACGCCCCATATTACTTATTCATCATGGCAAACATACTAAATGGACAACGCGTACTATCTTGCACAGTTGAAAGACGCAAACCTCAGTGCGCTGCGTTAGTAGATCAGCTTGCACATTTTTTGCGGGTGATGTCAAGTTTGCACACGTTTCTACACACGCAAACCTTTAGTAAATCAGGCCCTATATGTATAGCCTACATTGTAGGAATAAGTGCTTCTCTGTCTCAGCCTCACCTGTCAAACAGTGACTTCATATTATGTATTCTTTTAGTTGCCATGCTTTTTTGTGTTGACCTTTTTCGATGGCCAGTTTGTGGTCACTTAGCCTCTACTTGGTCGGGATCTGTTTCTGCTTCTCTGACAGCTAAGCAATATTCTGCCAATTCATAAATCTCTTTTTAGGGCCAGATAACGTTCTTATCTACTTTGGCCTTTAGTCTCTGTTTTCCAATGTTTCTTTAAATTGTGTTATAATTCATTTTACTCTGATTAGTGTTTGGAAAGCAGTGTTGGTGTGAGACTGGTCAGAGTGTGTCTGAGAGGGGGCAGTTAGGCTCAGCACCAACTGACATAGGGGACTCTTTTCTGGGATCAGCTCTTGAGCTGGAGGGCTTTGGAATGAAGGGTGTCTAGGGGGCTGGATTTAATGTGAATAAAACATTTGAGTGCACTATCTCTCTCACATTCACCATGTGCTTTCTTTCTTGTCTTTACTCTCTTACCTTGCCTGAAATCTGAGACAGTTACAAGACATCATTTTTAGGTAAAAAGTAAGAATAAGGTGGGCAGGGGCAGAAATAGAAGCACAGGACAAAGGTCACTAACAAAGACCACGCCAAAAAAATTGTGGATTTGAAATGATTTAATGGATAATATGGAAGGAGGAGAGCTGGGATGGTGTAGGAGGGATGGATTGAAGGTGTGGAGGAAGGGATGAAGGGATGGGGGTGAGTGCTGCGGGATGAGGGTCGAGGGATGAGGTTCAAGGGATGAAGAGATAAGCGATGAAAGGATGAGGGAAAGAATCAGGGTTGAGGACGGATGAATGGAGCTCTACGTCGATGAAGCGATGTCAGTGGCAGCTTAGGTAATCTCAGGCAAACTCAGGCAATCAGTTTAGATTGAGCCCCCAGTGGTTCCTGTATTCAAACAATGGCAAAAAAGGATTGAATAAGGGTTTTTTGGGGGGTGAAAACTGAAATGGAGGGGTAAGGAATGGATGAGGTGTGCCTAAATACTCTACTATAAATACTATGTGGAGATATGGTGTGTAATAGAATGTATTGTATTGAACCTAGTTATAAAACTTAATTAAAATCAACCAAAGCAATAGATGAAGATAAACGATCCAAATAAAAGTAGACATCCATAGAAAAACACATTAAAAAGAGGAACCACTCACAGTATTGGATCCATATCTCTAAAATCTACTCGCCGTATCTTTCTTTGTGTTTCATAGACAGAGAACAGCTCTTACCCTCCCTCTCTCTCTTTATCATCACTGACTAATGTACTGTACATACACTCAACACTATTTAGTATTTCACTGCTTTACCCCTGGTCAAACACTCAATAAACCATCTCATTAGACTGCTCTCTATCAAACTACTCCTTCCGTATGGCTCCGCTCACGTCAAGACATAATGGAAGTTTCTAATTAATAATAAATCTGTCATCCTCTCTTTTACTTATAATTTCCCCAATCCCAAACTATTTTCTTGTCCTCTTTCTCTTTTCAGCCAATGCCAATATTGATACAAGTGTGACTCCAATGCTCTGAATTAACTAATGCAATGCTTCCTGTCCTGAAGGCATATATAAACACTTGAAACCAATGTAGAAGTACCTTCAAGTGCAATCCCACTGACGGCATATAGATGATGGCTCCAATTGACTCCCTTTCAAAAACTTCTCTCCAGAAATACTAAGTCAATATTTTCATTCATTATCGTCTCAATCACTAAATTGAGGCCCTGTAGTAAGTGTGTTAGTTGTCTTTTGGAAAGATTGCTCCATTAATTAAGACCTGAAGACTTCTAGCAGACTTCACTACACTGCTGTGTATGCTTTGATTGATAGTTTGCTCACCTTCTGCTCTCGCCAGCTCCGGTACTCACACTGAGTGGGACTATTGTCACAATATTTTGGAAAATTGAACAGGTTTAGCATAATTCAGCTTAAGTAGCTAACGTTGGGCCAAGTGTGCACTGCCTGTTGTTCTTAGTAAGCTAACGTTTTCTTTAGTGCAAGTTAGCAGGGTGTGTTTTCACTTCCTTATTTGGAAGGTCCTGGCTCCAAATGGAAGAGATGATGCTGATCAGCGAAGCAACTCTGGACTTTAAACTGGCTCCAGTGCAAACCATTAGGTGGCATCACACTTTGCTATATGGTCTACGGTTCGCACAGAAGAATGCAGCGAACGCTGATTACATAATGCCACACAAGGGCAAAGCCTGAATCTAATCGCCTGTCTGTTACTGGAGGGTATTTGTTAGCTTCCTGATTAAAAAAAGCCATTTACTCCATTAAACATTTGCCCAATTAGATAATTGGTTAGTTTGTCAATACATGAGGTGGTTTAAATGCATTCTTTAGGTAATTTGTTTGCATGGTTTCAACAGTGTGTGTATGTATGACTGTGTTTTTGTGTGGGGGTGTGTGTGACACAGATTGATTAATTGATTACACAGCATCCTCTACTTATGGAAACAATAGACACACATACATGCAGGATGTATGTGTGTGTATCGTGTGTGTTTTTACAAGTGTGTGTCTGTACTACAATGGTAAATTTGTCTACAAAGTTAATAGACAAAATGTTGTCAGTGCCCTTGGACTTATTCCAGCTCTTAAAAAACCTTTGAAATAAAATATATCCCTCCACCTCTATATATTGAGGACTATAGAGTATGAAAACATTTCACTTTTAATTTTTTTTTCCAATAAAGCCATTTAGATATTTTAATTCATTATGTAGAATAACAGAATGAGCAGACAATTGCTGCACCCAAGGCTACAGTGTTTGCATTATCAGACTTTGATGAAAAGGTTAAAAAAAGAGACTCCCTTTGCTCTCAGAGATGTATAAGTTCCAAACAATTTCACCGAAACAAGAAACTTGATGATTTAAGAAATTAAGTGTGCGTGTGAGTGTGCGTGTGCTTGTGCGTGTGCGTGTGCCAAAGAAAGAGAAAGTGAGAGACAGACAGAAAAAACGAGTGGTAGACTGACAGAAGGAAGGTGAGACAGAAAGAGAACAGCTTACATACTCTTATTGTAAGTCACACTTGGAATTGAATTTGTACAGAAGAGCAAAATGCGCCAGTTTTTTCACTGTGTCAACTCTTTTACAATGCTGTGTGTGTGTGTGTGTGTGTGTGTGTGTGTGTGTGTGTGTGTGTGTGTGTGTGTGTGTGTGCACGCGTGCATGTGAGCATGACAATGTGTGTGTGTGGTGGTCCTGTGATGGGTGGTCTTGCAGGGGACACATACACACATACATGCACTGATAAGCTTCATTTAAGAAAGAGACTTTATTTAACTCTGCAACATGCACACATAAACACATTTATCAGTACATGGCTGGTGCATGGTGTGCGCGCACACACACACATACACACACACACACACACACACACACACACACACACACACATGCACAGGCACGTTCACACTCATCCTTTCTATCTCTTCTTTCTTCCCACATCTCTGACTCATTCATACACACACACACAACCATGCACAGGTGTATGCAGGAGCCTCCAACACATTCATTCATACATACAAACACTTGACACAGAAGTCCTCACCACACACACGCAAACACACACACACACACACACACACACACACACACACACACACACACACACACACACACACACACACACACACACCTCCTCTGTGCTTATCTCTGTGCAGTATGGAGCAGCTTTTGAAGGCAGTAGGGAGCCAGTTGTTGACGAGCTACTTAATAATTCCCTTGGACAGGCATGAAATTCTTTCCTTTTCTCTCTCTGTCTCTCTTTCTGTCTCCATTGCTCTTGCTCTAATATTCCTCTTCCTGCTGTGTTTTTATCTGTTTTTTTTACTTTCTCAATTTTTCTGATTTTGTTCTGCTTTGTCTCTTTTTTTTCAATCTACTCCCTTCTCTTTGTCTCTGTGTCGCCCTTTTAGTTTCTTTCTTTTTCTTCTGCTCCCTGCCATTCATATTTGTATTCACTATTTAACTCACATTGTTATTAACATGAAGGTTAAAAAGGCACTTGGAATGATAGCCTGTGTTTTTAGCTTGTACTTTACACACATTCAACCAACATTAGGCCTATTTTTATGACACTGTTGTTGCCTTTCACAGGAACTACAGTAGTTACATAAACTGCTACTTATATTTTCTAATTACCAAATGAAGTTATGGTTTAGTTTTAGTTCTCTATCTATAGGCTCACTCTCAAACTCTGATATCCTCTACCTCTGTATTGCTCTGTCTCTCTCTGTCTTTGAAGAATCATTTATGATTAAACATCAATGTACTTGAATTCAGTTTTTCTTCTCTATTGGAGTTGTTTTTTACTTTAGCCAGTTAGTGTCTGACCTGTGTTCTAAAGGAGGGTCAGCGAGCCAGGTCAGCTAAGGCACATTGGATTGTGCGGGCCAAAAATGAACAACCAAATTTTTTCTTCTGAAATTTCTGAGTTTATTGAGGACCAGGTAATAGCCACAGCCTCACTCCAACATTAAAAAAAACCACCCTCGACTTCTTCCACCTACTCAGCTGTTTTATATTACAAATTAACTGCCATTGAAAAGGAGATATTATACCCTTGTTTTTTGGATATTCATTTAAATAATTTTTTATAATATTTACTTTGCAAATAATACACAAGTAAAATCAACATGGTCCATGATTGCATGTTATCAGCTCAATTTTAACCTTCAGCTCAATTTTTTGGAAGCTTAAGCTTACTTTATTTCCGCTCAGAACCATCACATCCTGTTAGCTTGCCCTGCTCTCTTGTGGCCTAAAGATGTACACCCAATAATCGAAAATATATCACTAAAACTTCCTGGCACTAACACTAACCCATTCAGATTGACTGCCTTTTTAATCCCGTGTCACTGTTTTGCCCTTAGGGGGCTATTAGTTAACCCACTTTTTCCAGCTCTTCCTATCAGCTGGTTATCCCCATTATCTGTCTGATTTTGTTAAACTAGTGCAGTGCCCTTTCAGAACGTGCCTGTTCAGAATGGGTTGATTACTTGGCCTCTGGCTGCTATTTCAACACATAGAATAATTAAGAAGAGTTTCTGTGAGGTTTGAATTAGTATATACACCAACAACATGAAAGAAACTAACATTATATTATACACAGATGATATAAAGAATGAGCACTCTAACACTAAATTAATGTTCTTTTCTCATTTTAAGTAGCTTGCATTTATGGAGCACTTTGGAATTAATTTGGTGTTATATTTCTGTTCACCTTAAGAATGTAATTTCATTATTTAATATATTTTAGATTTGTTTTTGAGATCTGCCAGCCCCTCAGATGTCAGGGTTTTTTTGGGTGACAGCAATACAAATATGGGATAATTGTTATGTAGAGTGGAGCAGGTAGTTCCAAATGCAGTAGACTGCAGGCAGAGAAAGGCTGAAGAATAACTTCTTCATTTTGGGCTCATGGAAGTAAAACAAAGCTGGCAGATCAGAGCAAAAGAGAACAAAGAGCCAACAAAACTGAACTGAAAACCAGGACTAAATGCAGACTGAACTAATGAAACAACAAGGAACACATGGCAAGACACAAGGGCAGGCTGGGAGCTGACTGGCCGGGGAAGATACAGGGAGCAGGACAGGGCTAATGAGACTGATGCAGGTCAGTGTGGAGCATAAGAATACAGAAGGTAAACCAAGAGCAAACAGAAAACCAAAAAACACAGAAAACACAACATAACCATGCACAAACCATCCCAGAACTCACATGAACCCAACTTAAATGAGTGTACAAGTCACAACAAGCACACAGCAAAATAAACCTCAGCAATATATTGCTGTGGACAAAAACATGAATAAATCAGTCCGTCAAGCAGAGTGGCATATTAAGGGTAACAGCATAAAAACTAAAAAAAAAAACTGCAGCCCTGAATAATATAACTACTGTTTCAGTTCACTTTAGCACTTAGTTCCTACGAGAGTCAATGTAGCAAGCAACAGTATCTCAAGTGGTCCTTAAACATAATCTGCACCCTCTCTTATCTGTCCTTCATCCTACTCTGTCCAGTCATAAACAGTCAGAAAAGCCTGAGGACTTCTGGTGGACTGGTGGAGGGACATAGAGCCACACTGGGACAGAACCAAAACTATGAGAAATAACCATAACTTGACATGCTGTATTTTTAATTTTTAAAGAAAAAGTGCCCACTTCCATTGTTGTTGTCATTTCTTTTGGCCTGCAGGTAGTGGAGATGTAAACATCATGTTATCTGTGGTGCTACTATGGCCTTCAAGAGAGTACTCCCCAGGGATATACACACACACACACACACACACACACACACACACACACACACACACACACACACACACACACACACACACACACACACACACACACACACACACACACACACACACATACATTTAAACATACACATACTTTATAGGCTTCATACAAACACAAACACATAGACAAATAGTCACACTTTATCTCTTCTCCTCTTTCTCTTCTTCCTCTTTTATTTTTATCCCTACATCTGCTCTCCTCCCTCAAGGCGGAAGAGGAATCTTTTTGATCATTCGTGGGGGAATTTCTCTTGACAACATATTGTCTTTATGCCCTTCTTCTTCTCCTGATCTCCCTTTTTCATCTTTTCCATGCTTTTAATCCTGTTTATCCCAACTTCTCCTCCTCTTTACCTGTTTCACCTTCAACCTACATAACTGTCTTCTTCTGTGTTATGTATTTACATATATGTACAGTATTTCCGATTTCAAGCACAATTGAGCAGAGCGTAAGAGGGAGAGAGGAAACGAAGAGACTAAGATAAAGAGTTTGTTTGTGTGTATTTATGTGTCTGTGTTTATATGTGTGTGTGTCTGTGTGCGTGTGTGAGGGATCTCATTAAGTAAAGGTCACACAGCAGTGCAGCGGAGAAGGATATAGCGTTAGGAAACTTCTCACTGGCCACTTCCGCTTAAACTTGTGTGTGTATGTGTGTGTGTGTGTAACAGAGAACTTATCTTGTTGGACATATTTGTGTCACTTGTTAGCGTGTACATTTCTGCAAGTGAGTATCTGTGGCCTGATGTGCTATTCATATACTTTTATTTGCATATTCCTGTTTGTGTTCTCGTGTATTTGTTCTTAATCTTCCGCCAGCTTGTGAGTATGTTTGTACATTTGCATATGTAGGTTTTTGTGTGCACGTCAAAGTGTCCTTGAGCAACGCAATCAACCCTAGATGTCTTGCAAAGCAGCTTCTGCTACAGGTGTGTAAATGAGGCAAATTTGTGATTTTGGGCTATATATAAAAGAATGGAAACATACACAAACTTGACTTTGTTACTTGACTGTCCATTTCTGTGGACATTCATCAACATTATGTTTTTTATTAATCCCAACTCTAACCTAACTGCCACAACTTAATTCCCAACCCCCTCCATTGAGTGGACAAAGTATGCTTGCTGTATGCAAATGTATGCATTTATTGTTGGAAATGAGTGAGCATGCTCAATGGGTGCATTGGGCTCATCCAGTGAATGTCTTTAGAGCAGGAGGTGACTGGAGGACACTAAGAAATGTTCATAGGATTGAACGGGACCCCACCTCCAAGGCCATATTCAGTTCTCTTTATTCATCCACGGTTTTGTTATTTAAAGGCATTTTCATCTGCAATAACTTAACACAGCAATCAGAAAACTGTAAAATAAAGCAGATGGTAAAAAAAAAAAATGGTCTCCAGCACAGACCCGAGTTGAGTCCCACAACACAGCTTGTTTGAGGGGGAGAAGCAGAGGAAAGGGGGTTTTCACTGGTTGGATGCAGTCGGAGAGATGTCACAGCAACTCGTTTGAAGGCAGGTCAGGAATACTTAAGCCTGACTCCTAGAGATAGTCCATCTAGGGTGTGATTTGGCTGCAACCCAGTTGGTGAAACTGGTAATGGAAGTGTAAATCAACACAGCATGATTTGACTTGGCGTGACCAAACGTGCCAATGGAAAACCCCTTTCTGATGGCAGCTTTGGGGTTGCTTGCTAGGCCAACATCAATACAATCTGTTCAAACCACACCCACACTGTCGAGATTAACTGAGTCTTGAGTGTTAAAGTGATGCCCAAGGATTTGTTTGATTGATTGTTTCAGATAAATACTATTTGAACAGGATAAGATTGAAGAAGTGAGGATCAGCCAAAATCTGCTCACTTAAACCCCCCTGTTTACTGCTACTTACCCCTTACCCCCCCCCCCCCCCCCCCCCCACCAGGTCCAAAACTTTTCAAAAACAGAACAAGAACACACATTTTGCAGTCAAGGGCTGCAGTGTTTTGAAATGAAAACATTTCAATACAAACAGTATCTGGAAACATACTGGGGTTAAAACAGTACAGTACAGTTATTCTTTATTTCTCCTTCATCATATCTGTTGACATCCTGTGTGCTGAGCTGAATTTCATTGTAGATTCAAATAGCAGAGAGGCACACAAACTTGCTAATTTAAATTGTAATTGTAAACTTCCCATCCAGGAACAGTGAGCCCAGGTAAATACCATGTAATCAGGTGTGTGTGTGTTGGCGGTGATAAATGCTCCCTTGGAAACTCAATGCCAAATAATCAAGATTGACACTTGCACACAGCGCTCTGAGGTGTGTGTGTGTGGGTGTGCTGGTTTGTTTGGGCTATTTTTGTCGGAAGGATCTAATCAAATGTAATCATGCTGATTACAATAATCTTGAGGTTTATAATCACCTTCCTTTTCTCTCTTTCTTTTAAAAACTCTCCCCTGGTCTCCCTTACTTGTTTATTCTTGTTTTTCTTTCTGAATTTTTGTCTATCATCAGTTATGTTTTCCCTCTCTTGCACTTTGGGAAGAAACATTATAAAGCCAACATAGCAGCATGTTGTCTGAAAATAGAGAAAGCAATGAGGGAAAATCTTTAAAACACATTTGGGTCAATGACGTGACTATGACATTTTCAGTCTAACTGCATTTTTTTCAGTTAGAAAAAGGTTTAAATTGATTAAAAAAAATACCATATATATGTAGTACCTTTCCTTTATATGAAATCACTTTAACTTTATTAGTAATTTTTCTGTTATTTAAAGTGACAAAACATCATGTGGTGCGACCAATAAAACCAATAACTGTATTAAATTCAGAGTAAAATATCACTTTTAATATAAATCACTGATACAGTAAGCTTAACTGAATTGTATTTTTAAATTGTTTCAATCATTTTTAAGCAATTTACAGGAAAAATAAGTCTTACATACATTTCAGAAGGCAACTGTGACATAATAGAACATAAATATGAGATTATTATTTACAAAAACTTAAAGGACATGCAAATAATTTGTTTCGAAACACTTAAATTCATTTATTTTAAGATAGATCACGGTCGCACCACATGACTTTTTTAAGGTCAGTTCTAATTCATCGAGATGGAAAAACACATAAAACACATAATTTACTATTTTTATATGTATTTATGTGTACTCAACCTTTGTTAATGTTTGAATTACTGCAATAGATATTCCCATATTTATTATTTTTTAAATAAATCCTTATACGTCATTGACCCATTTGTCAACAAAATAACACTACAAAAAATTAAGTAATATTTAAATTGAACTCAAAATAGTAATAAATTGTCATATGCCATGACCATCTCTTATTGAAAATATTAGATCGGAATACTTTTGCATATTTTAAGCCTATGCAACAATGGCAGTTTCAGGCCTAAAAAATGAAAAAGATATATCCCACTGCTATTCAGGGTTGCAAATAAGTTTACCCGGATTCAAGAATATTCTCCTTTTAAAAGACGCCTTTTTTGTCTTTCTCTCTCTCTCTCTCTCTCTCTCTCTCTCTCCTCTCTCTCTCTCTCTCTCTCTCTCTCTCTCTCTCTCTCTCTCTCTCTCTCTCTCTCTCTCTCTCTCTGTAGGATACAGAGGTGGTGAATACAGCCATTCTTACAGGTCGTCGCGTGGCAGTGCCCATCAAACTGGTTACCGTGGAAACTGATGGGCAGGTGAGGGAGGTTGACGATTGGGTCACCTGCAGCTCGACAGATGTGGATGTGGTCAAGGTAGGTGTGAGGAGCGCACACAGAAAGATACAGTACATTCATATATAGGAATTATACAATTATAAATCTAGATGAACATACACACTGCAAATGATCCACATCCATACACTACACTTTCAATATTCTTCAATGCAGTATATTGAAAATCATTTCAGTTGTAATGGAGATGCAAATTCTGAGTCAAACCATGTGTATGGAAAAAGGCCTAAGATTGTTTCAAATGTTGCTAAGTTCTGACTGGTACATGCACTATGGAGGAAGAAAAAGCCGTAATTGGCAAACCAAATAATATTTTGCTTAGTGACTAAACGTGTGCCAAAGTGAAAAATGTGCTCAGGCAATTCATAAAATGTTTTAAGTAACGGTCTGCCAGGTACATAAAATATGAGTAAATAAATAATTTTAAGAGCTCAAGAAACAAAGACAGTGCACAACATTTAAAGAACAAAGTAGAAACCACAATTATGTGATGTGGTAAACCGGCAGTATTTTCACATCAAAAAATCCATCTTGAATCATTATCATCATAATCCAGGAGGATTTGCATTGTTATTTAATTCACGTTGTGTAACAGTGTGCTGGCTTTTTATGAATCCTAGTTTCTGTTTTACTGAATGCCTAATAAATATCCTTGTAAAATATTTACAAGGCTTATTTTTTGTAATTTATTTTTGTAACCTGCATTGTTTACATTGGTATAACTTGCTAGCAGTGTTTTGCTACCGCCATCAGTGGAAAGGTGTGAAACCACTGGCAGGAATTGTGTCCCCTACATGATTGTGTGCATACATGTGCACTCTCTCTCATCAGAGCATTTCTCTACTTGTGTTAATTAACTCCACAGGGTACCTTTAACTCGCTATACAGCTTCATGTAGTGGCAGGTATGGCTTCCATTCCTACTTTCAATGACATAAATACTCAATATATGATTATGTATGCTCATTATACTGTTTACTTCAATTAAAGTACAACAGCAACAGGCTGTTGCAAAAATAACCACATCACCATGTGCGCAATTATGCATATCAAACTTGTCACTTATAAGTTTGTACAGTTTATGCAGTGAAAATCATCATCATCATAAGACAAATTAAACTTTTCTTGGTCACAGATTGACCATTACTTTTCTTAATGTAAGCAAGGTTAAGAAATCCTTGTGCACAAAATCCCAATTTCATTTTTCATTTTTGCATCTTTCTTTACTTTTCTTATTTAATCCTCTACAGACGTCAGAGTTAGCCAGTGTTGCCTTCCTCAAACTGGCAGGGATCCAGTGCGTCTCTTGATGACTCTTAAGCAGGATAGGTGCTGGGTGACACTTTGGTTTCAGTGTGGTGGAAGGACGTGTGTGTCAAGTGCTTAGCCGCTCTGCTGCACAAACTAACAGCAACAGAATTACTGTACCAATTAATAAAGCAGAAATACATTTAACAAATACTGATACAGTAGACTTAAGATTTATTCCTCGTGTGCTATGTTCTCTGTGCCCTCAGGGCCTAAAATGAAACACACCCTTGCTGTGACAGTTTCAATATGAAGCCAATTTCCTGGTACAAGCCAACAGGAGTGGTGCTGTTTAAGTACGATCAATAACAACACAGTGAAAATGGAAGGAACTTATTTAGATAGATGTAATGTTAGCACTGTGTGTGTGTGTGTGTGTGTGTGTGTGTGTGTGTGTGTGTGTGTGTGTGTGTGTGTGTGTGTGTGTGTGTGTGTGTGTGTGTGTGTGTGTGTGTGTGTGTGTGTGTGTGAGGGGAAATAAAGGAAAGTGTGCAAAGAGTGGAGGAAAGGCTCACTTGCTTGTGTGTGTGTGTATTTGAGTACTAGGTATTTGTCAATGTGTGTGTCTGTTTATTTGTGTGTGTGATACACTCTTTTTTTTTCTTCATTCATAAATTGAAGCATGTTCAACTCTTTGCATCAGTTATCTTCACAAAGATCAAAACCCCTGTCTTTCCATTGGCAGGAAAAAAAACATCTACTTCCCATTCAGTCTGAATGCACATTAAAGAACACTGTAATTTAGCTGCTGTAACCAGTGGCTGAAATCGAGTCAGTCTTTGTTTCACCCCAAACTAGGAGGCTCATAGTGCAGGGTCTCAAAATACAAAAAAAGAATTGTTAGAATTTCTCAAGCTTCTCATCAGCAAGGTCTGAAGTCTGTATTTCTGGCTGATTAAATATCTTCCTGAATTTCTAAATGTACTTCTTCTAAATTTTTGGTAACCATTCACTGGTAATAGCACAGACAGACTTAGGCAATTCGACTCCATACTGTCATTCTTACAGTACTTTAAAGTTGACATATTATGCACATTTCCAGTTCTATATGTTTAATCTGATGCTCAACTGGAATATCTTTGTATGATTTACAGTGTTATACAGCCCTTTATGCAGCCCCTCAGTTCAGCCTCTGTCTGAAACAGGCCGTTTTAGCTCCTGTTTCTTTAACACTAGAGTCATGGCAGTTTTTCAATTATATGTTACTGTGTTTTAATAGAATATTCAAGCCCCACAGTCTTTAACTTTCCCTAAAATAATTATGTTTTGCACTTCTTATGGCTAAAAATAGTGAAGATAGATCCAGGTTAAAAACCAAAGCAATAAACCACCACTGGGTAAATTGTACCTATACGAAATGAATTTGTTTCCACGGTTTATGTGTAAATATTCTTAAAGTTTTCAAACAGTCTTCTTGCTAGACATTCATTGGAGTACGTGATCTGACAAGTTCGTCAAGTCATAATTAAAGTTCAAGTATGTAACTCTGACACCAAGCGTTTAGAAATGGTACTGCAGCCCACGTTCAAAACACTGGAGAGAGCTGTCACTCCTCGCCCCCTCCTCCCAGAGCTGACATTCACACGGGTTGCCACTTGTTGGACGTGATCCTGCACGCGCGCGAGACGAGCACAACATACACAATGCGGAGTGAGGAAGCGACCCACAGTGTAAGTTGACCGGCTAATGTGTATGTTATTATTACTTTATTACTCATTGTTGAACGTAGCCGCTGTGGAACAATCAGAAAATAACGTGTTATTGATCTGATTCACCGGCTTCTTACTGTCACTGATTGTGATTGTCACGACGTATTTGAGAGTCATAACGAGGCTTTTTTGGTTTTGTAACATCAGACATTATCTTCAATGTTCCTAGCTGCAGCTCAGTGGCAACTGGTAACCTGAATGCTGAAACGCTACTGACTTCGTGATTGGTAGATAGGTGGTGTGTGGCGCATCAGGCCAAAACACAAAATGACAACATTACTTGTGGGCTGCCACTTAGCTTTTCAAATGTGAATATTCTGGCTGGACTACTACTGTCAGTGATATCAGTGTTTGAAATTAACATGATTCCTTAATGTCTGGTGACATATCAGGGCCATTTTATTATTACTTGGAATATATTTCTTACATACGGCTACTTTAAATTATAAAAAGAGCAAAGACGAATGACATGCAAAAAACCTTTGTCAAGTGCAGGAAAGCATGTCTTATACATGTCCCTTAAAGTGTGTTTGTAAGTAAAACCTTTTTATTTATTTTTTTGCCATGTTGCGGTTTAGTTTGTATTGGCATTTTAGCCTAATTTGCCCATTACCGTACGCTGTTTGTATGAATGGAATACCAAAAGAGAGATATATATATTTGTTAAAATGTCTAAATGAATAATTGATAAGGTGAAATTGTGCGGTTGATTTTTTTAAAGTTGATTTTGTTGCACCATTTAATCACCCATAAGTGCAGTCGTTGTTTATTGTTATTATTATGGCTCCTTATTGTCCATTTTGGGGTATTTAGGCTACTTTGGTCATTTAAATAACATGGGTTATCCCATTATGTGATGCATGTTGTTTTGTAGTAATATCATCAGTATGCAAATACTTTCCTCTAATACATACTTTCATTGTAATTTGTGACTGAATTATACTGATGACGATGCAAGCTTTTAGTGTTCTTAAAGACCAAAACACAGCTGATGATTAAACAAACTAATTTCATGACTTTAGACATTCTTGTGTGAAGACAATGGCAGAGTACATTTTTTAGATTTAGAAATGCAGTGGCCAGGCACAAGGGTAAATTTTACCCCTTGGCAGTTTTAGGTCTACAGCAATCCCGAACAGGTCTAGTGGAGCCCAGTCTGTTCTGATTGGCCAGCTCTACTTAACAGACATCCACTGGAAGATATGTCAATAAATGCATAAATAAAGCTATAGTAGTAGGATTTTGCTACTTTTTCTTGTTTTTTACTTAAAATGTAAACTTCTCAGATATATCCGAACATGTTCCAGCCAGAATCCGATTCAAAACATGAAACTGGACAACACAAACGACACGTGGAACAACAGATACTCTTACTATCTTTCATTCTCTTGCAGTCCTTCCTCACAGGCTTCATAAAAATCTTCCTCTTTTGGCAAACCAAAATTATTACAAGTCCCAAACTTATATTACAACCTAAAACTGTCCATTTACTGTGGACAGAACATGGTTAACAACCAATTAAGAAGAAAAGATGCAGTTTGGTTCCCATTATTTACTTCATGCTGTCACTTTCTTGTTGTTCGAGTTTGTGGTAAGTATAATTTGGTTATTTGATAATTAGATTTTTTTTTTTACAATTTAGAGATGCAGTGACTCTGGAATACTGTACTTTAGCACCAGAAAAGAGAATAAATTGAAGTCTGCATTTCTCAGCCACTCTTGGTGTAGCCCTAAAAAAAAGACACTTTTGATGTATCCAGTCTTAGAATACAGACAGTGACCACAGCAGCCCCTGAAATGGGACATGGTGCATTTATGTCTTTGAAGTCAAGCCTCAACAGAGCAAAATAATGTTATAGTAGTGACCACACCAAGATCACAAGATACTGAGTTTTTCAAATCCTTCCAGGCACTGGCAGTGATGAAAAGTTTTGAGTGGAGAGAGGAGATAAATGAATGAATCAAGAAAAGACCATTTCCTTCACGGTTGTTTTTAACTGTCACATTCCTCTTTTTACTGCAAGCTTGTTGAGCAACTGCTTCCTTCACTTTTAAGAGAAACTCATAAGAATGACGGATGAACTCTTAAGGAGATTTAAAAAAAAAAAAAAAAAAAAAAAAGTTTATCTGTTTTAGCTGTTACAACTTAGAAAAAAACGGGCTAAAAGGGATTTGTAGGAATAAGTGTGCAGAAGATTAGAGTTCTCATTTGGTTTCACATTGCATCCTATTAACCAACCTTTAGTTTAATTACTCATGCTGGATAAATGTTTTAGGGGGAATTGCACAGTGGTTCTCCCTGCCCTTCTAATGAACAAATGGCAGAACAGAACTCAAGATGAAATGACTGGCTTAACCTGTCAGTGCTAAAGCGCACTGCTGTAGATTTCACTGATACAGTTCTTGTTGTTCAGTTTAGCTCATTTATCCTTGACAACAACATAAGCAGCAGCGATGTACTACATAGATAATAACTTTCCTCCCTCCCTCCCTCCCTCTCATCTCATTCTCTGTCAGGGTAAACTATCTTGTTAAGGTCCCCTGAGATACTGTCACTTGTTATGTATGTATGTGTATGTGCTGCTATTGTTGACACAGCAGTATGTGTAGGTCGGTGGTGGCAAATCTAGTAGGGGACAGATAGGGGACAAGCACACACATACACACAAATTAGTACCATTATCCTGACCTCACGCAAGCCTCTCTCTGGCAAAGCAAGGGAGTGAGAGGAGGAAAGATGGGATGAGGAGTGGCAAGAAGATGATGAATGGATCGATGATAAGAGGAGAAACAAGGGGAGAAGATGAAATGAGAGAACTAGAAGAAGGGCAGCTAAAAAGAAAACTGGCACAAGAATTTAGAGGGCAAGAGAGGAGGGAAAGGAAGTCAAAGGAAGTTGGAATAAGTGAAGGAACAAGAGTAATGAAATGGAGAGGGGTGAGGGTTTGTGATGACTTCAGAAAGCAAACAAACAAGATCCCAGTGGCAAACACCTGGATTCCTGACTAATAACAATTTAGTGTTGGCTAAATCCCTACTCAAACAGTGATCGTCCAGTCAAAACAACTATAAATAGGAACAGCAAACAGCAACTTTTGGATTCCTCCGCATGTTAAAGTGGTGTGTATTGGGCTGCAGTAACACTGATAAAGTATGTAAAGAGTCTGCGCCCTTTTAAGCCTTTCCAAAATCAAAAGGCAAATGTGTAAGGAATGGATTAAACAGCTAATGTATGCTGCAGTTATTAGCATGTCCAGCTGACTAGCATAGTCGATAATAACCTAATCCAGCTTTACGTCCAAGTCCAAAAATCTAAATACATAATTGTTGGGTTAAAGGCTGCATGAAAAAACGAAGTCCTTTCATGACAAGCACATCAACAGTATTTAGACACTAGTTGGAAGTTGGTCCTGGATACAAAGTTTAGGGAAACGCTAGCAGCTCTGAATTTGGAAATATGGTATGTTATTTAGATAAGCAGCTATACGCAAGCTCATGATATAACCGTCAGATCTTGCTTTTTTTCATTATTGTACAGTACTCATAATTTTTGATACTTGCACTACCTATCTATACTGTGCAATTTAAGCGCAACTCTCTTCCTTTAGTTGCATGGTTTGTACAATTATAAAGCTGTGACTTCCTGTTCTGGGCGTTCGTTTTTAATAGTTTTTTTTTTACCACGATATCACTCACATAGCCACCATATTTTAAACCCCTTTTACAGTGTTCTTGTTTTAATAGGATACAGCTCAAAACATTAAAAAGTAAACTGGAGACAACATTATTAAACTACTTCTAAAAGATTTTAGTAATTCCCCCGTTAACTGTAAATGTCCCATGCAAAACAGGAAAGTTGATTGGCATAGCAACAGTAACTAAGGGGGGCAGGGCTTAGTGAAAGATCACTAAACACACATACACTAAAAGCTAGTACATGGTCCTATTCCTCCTCCACATTTGACATGCACTGCCGTTTCCATTCACATTGATGTTCACACACAGCACTACAGACGCGCGCACGCACACACACACACACACACACACAGAGATCATCTCACAGACACACCCAGGGGGTTTGAACGGTAATTGGTTCGTGTGGAGATTCCTTTAGTGATGTTGTCAGTAATTGAATTTGACAAAGAGGAAGACGAAAAGGCTCAGAAGTGATGGAGGAGGTTGTGTGTGTGTGTGTGTGTGTGTGTGTGTGTGTGTGTGTGTGTGTGTTTGTGTGTGTGTGTGTGTAGCTGCATGCATGTTTGAGAGAGATTTTAGGTGTATGTGTGGACAGATACAAAGCAGATTAAGAATTGATCTGTGTGCCGTTTAATGAACCAGTCGCGCAGTTTGACACGCGTCTACGTGATCCCACATGCATGCACACATGCACACTCACACACCCTCTGTCCTTGGAAAGGCACGTGCATGCGTGTGTGCATGTGTGTATATGTGTGTGTATGTTTGTGTGTGTGTGTTTGTGTGATCAAACAGTATATCTTTGTCAGGACATTAAGTGATTTTTGATGATAAATTGAAAAATATATCTTTCAAATTTTAAAAAGGGAAGTGATGGACATTTCACAATCGTATTTACATTATTTGTGTTGCCCCCATTTAGATTAAATAAGAGTGGAAAGAAGAGGTTGGACTCAGTGCCAAAGGCTCAGGGACACTGCAGTCCTTTGATGTGAAACTTACAAAAACACACAGTAGAAATTCTCACACATATAACCACTTATCAGTAACTGTCTTTCTTCCCCAATGGCTTAGACTTTGTTATTTTGTGGCTTAAAGCTTGGGAGTGAATGAAGTGTTAGTATTGTTTGTGTGGAGGTGGTGAAAAGAAGTGCTTCATCATAGTTTGAGGTAAGCAGACATCAATCAATTGGCAGCTGGTTTCGGAAGGTCGCGCAGCTATTCTTGTCGATGGAGCTGGTAGAGCACATCACATTTAAAAAACAGAGTAAGTCTACATGTGCTCATTTCACTTGAATATAAGATATGGTGAGGACATTAAGTGTGGAGGAGGTGAGGGAGGGAGACTAAGAAGTCTGCCGAATCAATCAATTAATCAATCAGTAAGTGTGAAAGTAAATCATGCATCTTCTTCTTCTTTTTAAAAAAAAATCTATGTGCATACATGTGTAACATATAATATAATGGGGAAATCCATTTGTTCACACAGTCACATTGTGTGGGCACATCTCCCTACTACAGTATGCATGTTTCTATGTAGCGGGCTAAACAAACTTGACAACACTTGACAGGAGTTGGTCTTTACAGTTTTTTTGCAATTGTAAAAAAAAGTTTTGAATAAACTTAATAAATGTTTATATAGTCTTTACAGATCAGGAAAAAATAGAAATAATTAAATCAAAGTCATTGTAAATATGAATTATAACATTTTGCTGACACTGTCCTCTGAATACTGTCACAGCACAGGTAGTGCTAATACAATGATTTGGCTTGCTTTTTGTTGTTGCTCCTCTCATCCCCCACAGACCAAAATACTTCAGGGATGATGGTTATGATTCATTGTCCATCACAGTTGTAACAACAAGAGTTACAGTATGCTATCAGAAGCCCACCACTCTTCTCTCCTCTTCCTCTACTCTCTGGTTTCTGCCACCTGAAAACCTAGGTAACCCTTGCTTTTTTAACATTTGCCAGCAATCAAAATACAACCTGGCAAACTATGACTGTGACTATACCCTCATTGCATGTTGTTTAGTTTTGGTGACTCGAGAGTTGGTGCATGTACAGTACTGCCAACTAATCTAACACGATTACTGAATACCAGCTTGAAAATTAAATACGAAATATACAACCTCAAGTGTCAAGGAATTATCTCAATTTTATATCTATTTATAAGAACAAAAAAGTCCTTTAAATAAAAAATAGAAACAGTTTCAGATGTTGCCAGAAAACGACGTCGACTTAGGCTGGACTAGACAACAATGTGTGCTTTCAAACCAAATGTATATACACCAAACAAAGACTTTAAACGTTCTAGATATGATACATTATTTTAGTTTATTTAATCTGTTTTAATCAGCAGCAATGCTCCTCTAACTCTATGACAAAGCTCTAAGAATCCATTAATTTGCCAAGAGGAATACATGCACAGCATTGCACACAAATTGTCCTCATGACCTTAATTCATGAACACAGTGACAACTCTCATAGTGACCTACAGTAATTAAATAGCAGGATATGTAATAGACAGACTACACATTCAGTGCAAGACTTATAGAACTATATTCTGTTTTCTTCTAGCTTGTATACTTTATTTACTGTCACCTTCTACTGTTTCCTACAGCTACAGAAAGGGATAGAGAGACACTAGCACTGTGCTGGAACAACGCGTCATGATATAATTGCCCTGAATAAGAGGAAATTAGGCTAAAGTGGCCTATAGACTCATGCAGATGTTATGAATGGTGTGTCATAGGTCAAGCAACACTTGATAGCAGCAGGAAATGAACTAAAAGAAAAAAGCAGAAAATGTGCATGGTTTAAAAAGGCCAGCAAAAGAGGAGACAATAAGCCTTATCAGCAGTAAGGACAACATGATACATTTTCTTAAAGAGTAACTGCACACTTAAATTCTGCTTGCTCCCTCCATCCCGGCATAGTTTTTTTTTTTTTTTTTTTTCTAATGCAGCAGAGGACTGCACAGGACAGCGACTAGAGTGGATTAAGACTGACCACTGCTCAAAGTGGCAGGAATAGCAATGTTAAACTGGTTATCAGAGCCAACATGAGGGACTGCTTTCAGACTCTCTGTGTCTGTATTTGAGACAGTCCGGTGGAGCAAATTCATGGCCCTCAAGTTTCAGTGGTAGCCTACCTATGCTAGCAGCTACTATAAAAAGCTCTCTGGTGTGTCTGTGTCTGTGGTGGAGGTGTACGCACATAGCTGTAGCCTCACTTTTTATCTTGGTTTAACGTTACTGTCGTCAGCCTTGGATATGTTGTCAAGCTCTGACTCTAGCACAGTTATTGACTGTCTCTTTGCTTGCTAACACTACTAGCAATTACTTGTGGGAGGCACAAACTGAAGATACAGTGAGTCAGTGTATAGTTGATACAGCAGCTAGTAGGCCTATACGAAATAGACCTGGGAGTTTTTTATTGCGTCACAATTAGGGATTTGTAGAAAATTCAGCTTAACTGAATCTTCAAATACAAGCAGTTTTTACACACAATAGCTATGTGTACTGTTGAAATAAAATCACCTTTATTAACATCTTATGCCAATGTAAGCCTATGTGATTATATGCACAGCTTTAAAAAAATAATTTAGTGTGTAATTACCCTTTAACCAAATTCCTTAATTACATGCTTGTGGGGACTTTCGTGTCCGGATGGTATTTCCTGCCACCAACAGTTGGTTTCAGTCAGCTGTTCTGTTGCTAGTAGAAACCCTTTCTGGCACAGGTTTATAGCAGTCACAGTCTAACTGAGTTTGGTATGACTGAAATAATCTCCTTATTGACTCTCAGTGATTAGTTATAGTGAGCGATAAAGTGAGTAGTGAGTGAGATTTTGAATCATCATTTAGTGTTATCACTGACAGGTGGGTGTTAGTTTATACAATGGCCACACAAACAAACAGTGAAATCAGGAGAGACAAGTAAATGAGAAAATAATAATGTTTATTATATGAATAGAAATGACAATCATAAAGTTCCTCATAAAGTTCTACTCCACAAGTGCAGCCAAGTGACAGATCTCCACATGGTGGCTGATGACTTGGGATGAGAATGATAGCCAATGAAGCCATGGGACTGATGGGACTGCTGATCCAGTGGAGACTGGGTGGAGATAGGGAGGTAGAGGGGCGTGCATAACAGCTGCATGTCAGTCTAAAGAAGAGACAGACACATTTAAATGGACAGCAAACAGATGATAGGCTAACCATGAAAGTGTGTTGTTATGTTATTGGACAGACGTGATAAGCAGGTGATAACTGAAACTCAGAATAAACCCCCCGAGCATGGACAACCAGGAAATAAGTGAGCATGCGTGAGAGAGGAGTACGACAGGACGCCATGAGCACCAAACTAAGCATGGTGTGCAAAAGATTGCCTTCCTGGCTGAACTTTTGTTTTTTACCTGTAAAATATAGTTTCTGGGACTCAGCATTCCTCCGCCGCCTGTGTTGCTCATGTAAATAAAATTTGCCTTTATTAACCCTCTCAGCAGCTTGTTGTAACCACACAACTGATTAGTGCAAGACACAGTTAAAGCCAAATTGTGGAATTTCATATTCTAATATTAATAATAATAAAACATCTTAAAAGGGAGGCTTCATTGATTGAAGCTCTACGTTATATCCAGCGTTTCTGTAACTTAAGCATCCTGTAGCGAGATGCAGAATCACTGCCAGCTCCTTGGATGCTGCTATTCATCTGAATTTGGCCTCTGACCTCCCTCTGGATGAGGAACATAAAAAGAAAATTTCCTTACAGGAATGAATACATTTTCACATTGATGTCAAGACACAGATGAAGTGTTTCAGTGTGCAATCATTTTTAAAAGGTTTATAGTGAAAGTAACATGATGTAAACCATAAATAGTTTTAATGAGGGTATTAGGTTGACTTTAATGGTTGGATTGATGAGTGGGAAAATGAAGATTGTGTGATTAAGAAGAAGTGGCAAAAAAGAGCACCAGGTATAGCAGGAGAGAAACCGGGAGAGGATTCTATCCAGGTGCCTTGGGTCATCTGAGAGCCTAGAAAGGAAATGAAAGGTAAAGTGGATTAAAGGCAGAGGTCGCACACACACACATACACACACACACACACACACACGCACATGCAAACACACAAATGTACACACACATGCACAACCAAACACACACATTTTCCATTTAGCAGTAACAGGCTTAGGAAATAGCCTGCAATTTGAAGTGCACAACATCAGAGCAGACCATTAGCAACACCCAAAGACATGTATCTGTGGGAGCTGTGACCTTGAGAGGGCCTAAAACTATTTTTTAGACCTCCAGTGATTCAGTTCTTACAGTGCAGAAAGAGATTTTGTTGTTAAATCAGCAAAGCTCTGAATGTTCCCCAGTGCCTGCCCATAAACTGCTCAACAGATTGCTTAGTGACAAAAACTACCAGGCAGTGAAAAATTGCTTCACTTGAGGCTTTATAATAAGTGAAATGCTTCAGGGTCGCTACAGTATACAGTATAAAGTGCAGAAATCTGCTTTCATACGTTTTTCTTGCATGTATCTTGCATCAGATGTGCTTTCTTATTACTATTCTACCTAATTAAATCATTTAAAACTTAGTGGTATATACAAATATTACTAAATGAGATACTTTACATTTTGTCTGCAAATTGCATCCAAGTGCCAGGCCACTTGTGGGTGAATGTAAACCACACAGTTTCCTTCATTAACTGTGCTGTCAGCTCTTTTACCTTCCCATAGCCCATCTGTGCCGGTACCAGTGTACTTTTCCCCATTCTAGTGGTTATGTATTCTCAGTATGATTAAGTGCTATATCCTCAGGGTGAAGGGTGTCTCCCAATAAGAGCATGCTCTTGTGCAATTAGATATTAGAGAAACAAAACACATTAAACACAAAAAGTGGTTGTAATAAAAGCAGTTCTTCCTCTCCAGCTGTTATTTGTTATTGTAAGTCAGTTTGATTTCAAAATTACACAGGCATGTCACTTGGAAACACAATGCAGCCTGATTACTTTTCCTTTATCAACATAGTTATAGTTGATAAGGGTAATAGTTCACACTAGACGTACTAGCAATATATTCACTGACAACATATTTAATTTGTTTTTCTGCTTCATTAAGGTTATTGTTGTATTTAGACAAACTTAAAGCAGGTTATGTTTAGGTTACAGAGAGATCAACGTCCAGTTTAAATATGGAAAAAGACAATGAGCAATCAAAAATAAAAATCATGACAAATGTATTCGTATAGAAAATTTAATTTACATAGAAACATAAAATGCAAAGAATATACTAATACAGGAATGGTGACACAAGATATGGCATGTTTACTCTTTCAATGTTTAGCCAAAATCAGGATCATTCCATCATTATAACCAAAGTGATCCTGCAGCCTAAACCTAGTCACATGCTGGACATGTACCTTCGTCTTTGTTGTCAAAAACTCATGCTTTTTACAATTTACAATTACAATATATAGTTTCATTAATCAGGCACCTTTATCCAAAGCGACATTCATCTGAGAGCTCATACAACATGAGCAGATCTTGTCAGGAGCGAACAGTATGAGGAAGTAATAAAGCTGTCCTATAGGATATATGTGCCAACAAGCAATGCACAGAGGCAATGCATAGAGTGCAGCAAGGGAGTTTTTTTTCCCCCCTCAGTTTTTGTTCCTTTAGTCTATTAAGTGAAGTGGTATTTGCAAAAGAGCTGGGTCTTTTAGTCTTTTGTCAAAGATTGAGAGGGACTTTGTGGATCGAACAGAGTTTGGTAATTCATTTCACAACCAGTGAAGTACTTGCAGCACTAGAATGTAACACTCCATTGACTTGGGGGGGGGGGGGACCATTGTCAGTGAACAAGTTTGCTGATGACAGTTAGACAGTCTTTAAATAAATGTAGAAACAGACCATGGTTATGTGCTTGATAAATGAAATACTTTTGCTCATAATACAGTCAGAAATGAATTCAATACAACTATTCATTTCATTCACTCATTCAGGTCATTCAGGAATATAATTATCTACATTGTATATATAAGGTCTAGTGTACATTGGGCTCAGCATACAGATTTTTATCAATACAAAAGTGCGTTATGTACTTTTTAAGGTATTTATAAGGTCCTTTTACTTTAAGAGTCTTTTCCAAGGCTCTCAAGAGCATTGTAATATTATTTGTTCTTTGTCTGCACTGTACTGCTAATGTTGAAGAGATCAGCGATGCTTGCTGAGTACTCCAACATGATTCAAAGCTTAAAAGAGAGCGCTGCAGAGAAATCAAGTATTCAATTCTTTGCACCTGTCTGAAACTTCATGAAATGGTCTACTAAAAAACATGATGAGAGATTTGTTTGACTATTAAGCGATGATTTACAAATGGATCATTGTCCAATTAATGATTCAGAATAGAATATAAATTGTCACCGCTGTAACAGGTCATTTAAAAGCGAACAGAGTTAAAGAGCTAATTTCATGTAAAGTAAACGAGGCTGAGATGTGAGTGAAAGAGAGAGACAGGAAGTGAGGGAGGAAAGGTGAAAAAGAGAGTGCCATATTAAATGAGAAGAGGGAGAATATATACTGTGTGTGTGTGTGTGTGTGTCTGTGTGTCTGTGTATGTGTGAATCTGAGTGTATGTGTGTGCAGCAGAGGGTGAATTATGGCTGAGCTGTTATGGGGTGCCCCTGTGTCACACGTCGTCCTCTCCCCTCCATAAAATATACCAATCAATAACTAATTAGCTGCTAATTACTATGCTAAATACACACCAGCAATCGCATAAACACACAAACATCCACATATTGATAACTTAAGTAGGGTGGTGACATGTGTTACACCTCCAAGCTCGCTTTCTCAACACGTAAACACACACTGATCTTAATTCAAAAACTCAAATTCAAAACTACTTGAAGGTCAAGAACAATTGAATCTGATTTTTGTCTTTCTACACTTAAACCCTCCTTACCAATTTTCAACCAAGTATCACGCCAATAACATGCTTGTAAATTAGGAGCATTTTCTTATATATATATGGTGCCTTTATCAGCAGTAATCGGCAGGTAGGCATTATTTTGTCTGCCGCTAGATGTTGTTGGCATCAAGTATCCATGCACGTACTTTTCTTTCCCGAAGCGATGCAAAATGTCGGGGGGTATTACACATTTTGTTGCGAAACCGGGCTGCCAGTTTTGGGTTGTATTCAGACCAAATCCCGCGTTGCAGCAGGAACAGCAGGCCTCCCATTTATTTGAATATGGGTAGTCTGTTTAGCCTGTTGGGATTTTGGTCGTATAGGCGTCACACCTGCTCGCAGTGAATCAGCTCTTGGAGAAACACAATCTGATGTCACGCTGCAGTGGCCAATCAGAGGCGGCGATCAGACTGATCAAATCAGCTATAAAACCCTTCAGTCAGTAAAAAGACGTTAGTTTGTTTGATAAAGTTAAAAGTAGTCTGACTTTGCTGTCAGCTTCCTGACTCATTTGAAAAAAGACTAGAGAAAAAGAGAGAGAGAGCAGCTGTGGTCGAGGGAGCTAGGGAGTGAATGAAGAGAGCAGTGGTGGTAGCAAGAAAACCGGTGAATCAGATCGATAAAAGGTTTTTTTGTGATTGTTACGTTCTGGAGCACAAATAAACATGCCCACACCCCACACACCTCCATACAACCCTGCAGCGCCACGCCTCAACGCCTGATTTGGTCTGAATACAGCCCGATACCCCACTCAGTTCTCTCTTCTCTGCTTTGTCTCACCCTCTCAGTCATCCCTCTCTCACCCCGAGGCCTTCACCCGTCTCGCTTTCTCTCACTCACCCTGACATTTTGGCAGCTGTTGCCATGCCTCCATTTTGCATTCCCACAGGGAGCCATGTTGTTTCCTGGCGGTGCATTAGCACCCAGTCACTGGCACACATGGAGAGTTCAGACGCCACTGACAGGACTGCTGCTATCTGCCCTTCAGACGTGTGAGTGTGTCTGTCCTGTCCTGTACTTGACCTGCCTTTATAAAGATGGAGTGTTACCAGTAAAAGAAGTTAAGAGTGTTGTCTTTCCAAAAGATGAGTAACAGCTCTAGTAGTTTGTATATATGGGTGACACATGTATGAGTGAGTTGTTAGTTAGCTTGCGCATAATATCTCCTCTCTTAAAGTTAGGGTTGAAAGCATCGTCAATATACCCAGCACCTTACTGAATGCCATTTGCTTTGTATAAGATCATTTTCATTTTTGATTTGTTTAAGCTTATTTAGTTTTTATCAATGTA
This sequence comes from Scomber scombrus, assembly GCF_963691925.1. Lineage (NCBI taxonomy): Eukaryota > Metazoa > Chordata > Actinopteri > Scombriformes > Scombridae > Scomber > Scomber scombrus. Next base: position 24,697,662 of record NC_084973.1, read on the forward strand.
TTTGTTGGCTATAGTGGTCTGCCAATTAGACTTCTACAAAAGTCTAGATTTACTGAACCTGACTTAATTTATTCCAGCTGAGTTCAGCCCAAACCCAGCCTATGCCCAACCGCTAATGACATTTTTCAACTGCATAGCTCAAAGCCACACAATTAAACCACACAAACATTGATGCACTCTTCCGTTGAATCATCATCTTGTATATTTGACCATAACTGGTCAAATTTAAACTGTGATAATGTAGCTCTCATAAAGTATTAGATGGCTCAGGAGATAGAGCGGGTTGTCCACTAAATACAGGGTTGATCCCAGTTCCCCAGTTTCTGCTAATGTTGAAGTGTTCTTGGACAAGTTACTGAACCCCAAATTTCTCCTGATGGACAGGCCAGAACCTTGCATGGTAGCCTTCTGCCATTGGTGTGTGTTTGTGCACAGTCATGACTCGACTGACATGATGGTGACAAAAGTTATGTCCCCTTAACAGAAATCATTCATTTTTGAGTAAAGACTTGGTGTAAGTTAACGTAAGTTAATGGTAATGCTGAGGTACAAATAAAAAAAAAAACATAAAGTGCTGTATAAATGCAGCCATTTACCAAGCACACCTTAAAACAGAACAATAAACCAGGGAGCAATAGCTTAATAAATCAAAACTGACTCACCCTTTACCTTGATGTACAAAGAACACGACAAAAACAAGTTTACAAAACTTTCACTAAATGGCTTAATTTTGCAAAACACAGAGCCCAAGAGATCAACTGTTCAAATTTGTTTCCAATCAAACTGGATCCAAACCTGCAGTATGTTCCTGAAAACATGTCCAAACCCAGCCAGGACTGATCAAGCATGTCATGTCCTTTCATACGTGGGTGTGGTTGCAGATCTTTACTGTAAATAGATACATTTGTTTTTGTACAACCACCACATATTTAATTGTATAATTTGTGGCTCTGTAATTCAGAAGCTCTGAAACAGAATAATGCTCTCAAAGCTAAGTTAAAACTCAAAGAGTTACAACTGTGGTGGCTAATTCAGTTTTTAAAACTGGGTAAAAGCCCAAGGGTTTAGCTGCGTTTAGAGCTACACTGTCACAAATGTCTATGGGAAGCACCAGTGACACTTTACATTTGCTCTCCATCACGAGACATATTTTTCAACGGAATAAATAGTGGAAGGAAAAAAAAACCTGAAATGAAATCTATTTATTATCAGGCTGTGTATTTTAAATAACTGTGATCTAATTAACTCCACTTTAAATGGTAGGCTTTACAAAACCCCACATATCTAATATTTTAAATACACAGAATTGTAATGGATGTTTGTGCTGTTCTGTCCTACCAGCTAACTGATAACACCTGCAGCCATTTCCCACTGGCACAAATGTCATTACACTGATGTGTGCTCACACAAACACACACACAAAATAACGAAGGAGATACACAAAGTGTAAGTAAATCTGACAGGTGAGAGTGAAAAAAATAGGGAGTGAGATGATGAAAAACACTGAAAGAGCAAATAATAATGTGGCTTTGTGGAAGAGATGTAGAACTAACAAATCTGAAAAACACAGAGGGAGAGAGAGAGAGAGAAAGAGAGAAAGAGAGAGTTTATGTGCTTTAAGAGTAACTACACACCCATCTGCTAGCTACCTCCCTCGCAGCATTTTTTTAAAATGCAGGAGAGCACTGCAGGGCATCACTATGAGGGCTAAAGTATGACACAGGTATTTCATGATGCAGATAATTCCAAAAGGTCAACTTTATGTCAGCATTGGTCATGCAAGGTCAAGAGCTGATTTAAAACAAAATGTAACATGCTGAGCCATTTTCAGCACCATGAAATGTCGAATAATTTATAAATTTGGTTTCAATGTGAATATTAACACCAACATTGATGTATTTCATCAGTAAAATCATATCATTTAGTTCACAGCTCAAAAACATATTTAAGTGTGCAGTACCTCTGTGTGGCCCAATGTCCCACCAGAAAATGGGACATTGGGCCACACTTTATGAAGCACTTTTCTTCAACAATAAAACATCAACCTATTGATTTAAACTGCAGAAAACTTTGAAAATCTGCTGGATTGTGCCCCTTGCTCCTCTCTGTGCAGTAAAACCTCAGTCCATTGATGAATTGGTGGCCACTTAACCAATTCAGTTTGAGGTTACAAGAAAAGAAGAGCAGCTCAGATGTCCTCTTCCCCAGCCATGTCCTCCAGTTCCTCCTGGGGGATCCTGAAGACTTCTCAGGCTTGTTGGGATAATCTCTCCAGTGTCTTCTGGATCTGCCCCAGGGTCTCCTCTCAGTCAAACAGTTTGATGCTGTTTCTAAATTGTCTCACTTTTCTGCCATTTCTTTCTCTGCCGTCCTTTGTCATGTTTACCACCAAGGGCGAAGGTTTACTTTTAACTTTGGTTGGGACATTTTTTTGTCGCACGGCCAAAATAACTGTGTATGTGTACACTTTTCTCTTTTCAAGCCACATGTGCACACAGACAAAGAGCCTGACTCTGCAAAATGTTTACTGTACTAAACCTACTGATTAGCTGCTGTAAGGTTTTCAAACCTCACCTGAGATTTTTTGTCCTTTCGGTTTGTGAATTTATGACAGAGCCACAATGATGCTCAAACCTACCTATAAATCATATCAGAAATTTCTATATGTATTATTTTGCATTCAATTCCTGAACCTATGGCTAGATCTTTCACTATAACATCAGAGCGTACTTGAGAGGCTGCAGCTCACTTGTCTGTGGCTCATTTAGCTTAAAAACAATGTTCATGTCTTAATGACAGATATGCAATAATAATTAATAAATAATAACTCTGCTCTTGATCCACTCGTGGAAAAAGGGAGGGATAGCATTGAATAATAAATCGTTCTCCCATTAATTTTCAAGATTAATGTTTGGATTGGTTACAGAACATTCTTGTTAACCAAGCTCAGCTTTTACTGACACTATGGTTCTTCTTTAAAAAAGGACCAGATGTCTTAATTTTCACTTTTGGGAGGAATTTTCTTACTGTTAAATAACATTTTGTGAAATTAAAGTGGCTAGATGTTTGAGATCAGCAGAAATATTGGTTGGGACAAACCAGCAACACTTTCATATTGTTAGGGACATGTCCCTACCGTCCATACCTGTTTAAAAGTTGCAATGTGAAAACACGGAGGAGGAAAGTAATAGGGATAGAGCGAGATAGAGAGAGAGAGAGAGAGAGAGATAGAGAGAGAGGGAGAAAGAGGGAGAGAGAGAGAGAGAGAGAGAGTGTGTGTGTGAGAGAGAGAGAGAGATATTGTCTAAATCAGCTGCAGTATTTGCTGCATTTCCCACTGCACTGTTCTCTTGTTAACAGTCAGCGGCCGGCTTCCACTGCAGGGCTATTAACATTAGAAAGGCCAGGCTGTTGAACCACTCTCAGAGAGGTCGGTTTTCTGGCCTCTCCAGCATTACACCACCAATGTTTACATCCACTTAAGCCTTACTCACTATATGTTATGAAACCATGTAGTTTAAAATTGATAGGGAAAAACTAGACACAGTAGAAGCAGGTGGTTAGCTCAGTGTTCAACAAATAAGCTGAACAGACTCAGTCCAAGAAGTGTTTATGGGGCCCTAGAGGTGCACAGTTCTGGACATGTGTGTCATATAGCCAGGTTACATTTTAAATAACTGTACACTTTGGTTTTTTTTTTAAAGAAAATGTTTTAATAGACATTATTCGTGTAGGTTTCTCTCAAAAGACAACTGAGGTTGTTAAAACCAAACCAAATTTTTGAAATTGAAAACATTTTGGCTAACTATTATTAACACACATTGCAACAATCTGTGTCTCCTGTACATCTTAGGTTTCCTGTCTGCAGTAATGGCTTTGTAATCATAACATTTCATCAGCCCATGAACAAGAAAAGCTGCTGTTTCATCCATTTTTCATTTGTATGTTGTTGCATGCTTTCTTCCCAGCAAAGCCAGATTGTGAACTGGTTTGCATCAGGCCTGTCATGTTTAGGAGTAAATGCAGTTTCAGTTTCCATAACACATTTTCAGAAAGCTTTTTGTATTGCAGGCAAAACTTCAGGCAGATGGATGCTAACTGAACAAGTGCTGTACTTTGACTCCCTTCCAGTGTTATATTTTTGGCTATCAATCTGTACAAAGAACAAAGGAACAGTCTGGTTACTTGTTGTGTGAGAAACATAACAAGGATCTAAGCAGCATAAAGGTTTACAAATCCAAAATATTGTAATTACCTTCTCCCGACATTTCCATATTTTCATCACAACTGAAAGTCAGGTCGAGCCCTTTAACAGTCATTTTTTTAAAGGAGTTTAAAGTATTACCTAATTTACTTCTACATAACTTTCAAGAAATACTAAATTGTTAGCAAACGCAGGCTTGAAGAATACAGAATACAAGTGTGAACCCTACATTAGTGTATGCATGTCTTTCATTTAAATATGATTTTAATAGTGTTTTAGAAATAAGCAAAGAGATCAACTCAACTGTAAAAGCAAATACGAACACAAGAGAGCATCGTTTCTCACACACACACCTAAGCCACAATAGGGGCATACAAACAGACATATTGGGGCCAATGTTGACTTATATCCCTATGCTAATAAGCCCACTAATTCACATAGGGCCTCGAAACTTTCTAGAAAGAAAATCATCCCCATCACACACACTCACACAAATACAAACCCACTCAGAGAAAACCCTTCTGCCTCCTCCTAAAGCCCAGTAGACCTCCCTGACAAAGACAGGGGAGTCAAAGAGAGAAAGTCTTTGAAGTAAAGAGATTTTAGAAACTACTTTTTCATTGTCTTTTAGTAGAGAAAAGGTAGAGAGGGAGTGGGAAGAGGAAAAGTTTAAGGCGTCAGCAAGAATTAAATCCACAAGCGCCATGCCAATGTCAGGACTAATCTATATAATATATACGACAAATGTTTTAACATTGTCATTTTTTACAGAATTTATGTAAAGATCATTCAAAAGTGTGTCACTGAAATGCAATATTTTGAAAATCTTAGCCAAATTTTATAAATATAACAGTATATCCCACCCAATGAAAACGGAAAGCCAGCATTTATCTTACATCAGTTCATATCTCTTTTTCTTCTCTCCACCTTTTTCTTTATTGTTGGATGTCCCTTTATCTTACTCTCTTTCTGTATCTTAGCATTATTGTGTCACCCTCAGGCTGTTTTCTGTCATCATCTACTTATAACTCTTCCTTATTATTTTCATTCCATCATTGTTTTCTTAAGTCACTATGTTCATTACTCTGTGTAATAATGCTTTCTCTCTCTCTCTCTCTCTCTCTCTCTCTCCCTCTCTCTCTCTCTCTCTCTCTCTCTCTCTCTCTCTCTCTCTCTCTCTGTCTCTCTCTCTCCCTCCCTCTCTTTTCTCTCTCTCTCTCTCTTTCTCTTTTGATTAGACAGTTTTATGGCAGAGAAAAGCAAATGGCCATTAGAGAACATTTTACTCCCCCATTTCTAAATTCAGAATGACAGGCCCTGTGATATGCTACTAACTTGTGTGTGTTTGTGTGTGTGTGCCCCTTTCCAACCGCACTCTCCATCAGCTGTCTATTATCCCAGCCAAATCAGAATAATATATGGGGCTACAGGCTGCTAATGCGCACACTTGTGTTTGTGTGCGTGTGCACGGAAAACAAAACCCCTAAATGACAGCCATATGAAACTATGTGCAGAGGCGATTGGCCTAGTGTGGGTTTCTTAAATGATGGACAGGTGGGAGGTCTAATCCCATCAGAGAGTTGGTTAGTCTGTCCCTCGGGGCCCGCCCCTGTCTACTGAGTGGGCCCTGATTGGATGATATGATTCTTAAAGTCAGATGGATTGGATTGCCTGAGGCAGGGACAAGTGAAATGTGCAGAGGGAGAAGGAGGGAGAGTGTGAAACACACAGAGAAAAAGATTGCACGATGAAATCTGAGAGTGAGAGAGATGGATGAACAGCATTGCAGGCAGAAAATATACATCTGAGAGAGACTAATAGAGAAAATTTGAGACAGTAAGAGATAGACGGAAGAGAGAGAAAGAGGTAACTGTAAATTCAGACAGATGACTTCGCTTGAAGGGAGATGAATATGGATTTAAATAAATGACTCTGCCTGGGGAGATTGCTGGTAAATGGGGGTGAGTGGGTGGTTGAGTTTTGGAACTCGTGAGCAGGTTTTTTTAGGGTGAGAAGGGAAGTTGTAATAAGCTAAAAGCTCATTCCAAGGTCTGGGTATTAATTTATGCAGCACCACAAACCTGAAAAAAAGCTAGTTGTTGGTTTGTTTTTTTTCCTTAGCTGGTTTCTTTTTCAATCTCTGCGTAGGTTTTAGGTTTTGTTTAGGTTTTAGTTCATGAGAAAGCTGAGCACAGTCTGGAGGGATGAGGTCTGGTGCACACAGTATAGTTACACCAAATGCTGCAGCCTATTAAATACAGTGACTATAAAGGTGTACTCCAGACCTAATCTTTCTAGTTCCCGTCTAATTTTCCTGTTGGAAAAGTTGGCAGTCATGCAGTTATTGCCCGACACTAAGTATTAAATAAGAAAAAATGGAAACTTACTGTATCTTAAAATCCCTGCTTGCCAATAGATGGTAGGGTATGTCCCTCTCTATTCAGTAACAAGGCATTAGTGAATTGTTCCTACCCAGAGCTTTAACTATCTCAAACAATCTCCATATACGGTTAACTGATAAGATATATGCAGAGTTACCGGATTTGTTTGTTGGCCTGTAAAAAGTGAGCTTTTTAATGCAGATTGACACATCGATCACTTATCTGGCAACCCTTAACCCTCTGGTGTCTGAGCAGTTTCTTTCCTATTGACAGTGCCTCACTTCTCTTAAGCTGTACTGTGCTATCAGCAACAAAAGGTTGACAAATTTAAAGAGAAACCAAGTGTCGTAATAAGGTGTTGGGCCACCAAATGCCTTCAGAACAACTTCAATGTGCCTTGACATTGACTATACAAGCCTCTGGAGGGATGAACACAATTCCTCCAAAAGAAAAATTCCCTCCCATTTTTTTTGATGATGTTGGTGGAGAGCGCTGTCTAACACATCTGTCCAAAATCTCCCATAGGTTTTCAATGACGTCTTTCCCCTATATCTAAATGCAGATGTCACTTTACTCACTGTTTCTATTTGAAACACCAGCCAAGTGAGCAGTCTTTGTGACTGAAGCTCCTGCCATCTGTACCCCAACAATGAACCCTCTGTCAAAGTCACTTATATCTTTTCCTCTTAAAATCAACTGGGTGTGCTGAGCATTTTTATACATGCCACAGAGCATTATTGGATGTTAATTGCTTAATTGTACCATGCAGTGCACCTGTGTGGAAGCATCTGCATTCTTTATGTTTCTCCACTCATTTGTTCTGGTTTTTCCTCTCATTTGTCACTCGTCTGTCGCTGAAGCACTTGCCACAAGCACCACATGTGGGATGAATGAAAATCAGAGAATATGAAGTGGTTAGGATTTATAGTTCAGATATTTCAAATGTCATGGAATTATAACTAAAATTTGTCTTTTAGTTTTAGTTGATTTTCTATATCAACTTATATTTAAATTCCAGCTGTTAATAATGAGTACTCATTGCTTAAAGTGGATATATCATGCACATTTCCAGGTCTGTTTATATTTGAGGGCTATATGGGAATATCTTTGCATGTCTTGCAGTGGGAAATTATTACAGTATTTATCTTATACTGTGCCATTGTCCAGCCCCTCAGTTCAGCCTCCATCTAAAACAAACCATTTTAGGTCCCCCTCCAGATGAGCCCACTGTGCTCTAATCGCTCAGCTTCAGCTCAGCAGACTTTCACTGGCCACGTATAGGTGACATTGGCCAATAGTGGTAGTCAGATGTCACTTCCTTTTCTTGTTCTTTACTCGAAATATAAAATTCTCAAATACATCCGTACATGTTAGAACCCAAATCTGATCCAACATACTGTATGTGAGTGGACAATGTGAACAACCTTAGCAACAAACCTACAGAACAGACAGCTGTTTGGGGGCATGCGTGAACAATCGGATGTCATCACAAGGAGGAAGAAAATGTAAGCATTCAGATAAAAAGCAATCACATAAATCATATGTCCCCTTTAAACATGTTATTTTAACAACCAACATTATTATTGTAACATTATGCATTAATTCCCCCTGAGAATCAAAAGATGGAGCACATAAGGTCCTTGTTCAACCTTAATTAATGTCTCGTAAACTAAATTTCACTCTTAATAGCTACTTTCATCAGACCTGTTTGGGTAAGACTTTCTGTGTAGCTCAATTGTGCAAACATGGATAGTACAGATCTGTCACTACACACTTTGGGAGCAAACACACTGTTCCTCACAGTTTAAAAGCACAGCTAGAATTGATACACCATTATTTCAAGAAAGACAATCACCAGCCTGGTATGAGTAATGGCAAAAGCCTTGTGACAGCATTGGTAAAAACAAACTGGTAAAATGTAATATAAGCCTCAGGTGCTTGTTCACCAACATGGCCATCACTTGCAAGGTCTGCCATTCAAAGAACAGGTAAAGCTTCCTTCAGGGAATGCTAAGGGTTATGACGCCAGAACAGCAGCAGCTGGTTTGGTAAATGCACAACAAGAAGTGGAATTGTTACTGTGGCTGCATGTTCATGCAGACGGTATCAAGACTTGACCTTCAATTAACACAAGACACAACCCGCCAATAACGAACCGCTATTCAGACCATAACAAGATAGTTGGGGCTGACGAGTGACAATGGTAAGCTAAACATTAACATGACAAACAGCAGAGATACGATGACTTACTGGCGTTTTGCCACAGACACACTGAGCCTCTCGTAGAGCCGCTTGCTCAGCTGCAACACTGGTACCATACAGAAATATTTACAAAGGGCTATGAATGTGCTTCTAGTGACTGTCAAGGCTCTGGCAGACTCTGCCACAGAGAGTGTGACAGCTGCTCATGGCTGGTCTGTTCAGCACCTCCATAAGGAGGCAGCAGGTTGTGGCACTCTGGTAGTGATCAGCCTAAGTAATCGAATAATTTCTGAGCAGCTCTAAGTAGAACTTTTTTTTTTTTTAAGTATCTTTATTTGGTGTCAGTGTATTGATGATGTATTGCAAGTGGAAATATCGCAATATGTTGCAATATTAGTTTTTTGTCCCACCCCAAACATACAGATCATTATAAATCAAAGTACTGTAAGTGCTTGAAGTAAAATACAATTTCAGAAAAATTAAACTGGATTATTAACATGCTGAAAAACTGGGGCATCTGCGCAACAGTAGCCATTTTAGTAGCTTATAGAGTTTGGATACAAGGTTTTTTTTTTTTTTTTTTAAATAGCCCAAAAACCTGTTACTGAACTCTTACCACCTCATATTTCATCTGAATATTAACAAGCAGTGCAAGACTGGCATTCTGAAAAAAACGAAAACAAAACAAAAGCAGAATAATTAACAGTTTTTTACTCTACATATTTTTCTTGCTTGGCATATGTGTGACTATGAGTCCATCTTTGCTTTAAAAGTTTTAAAAAAATATGTAAAGAATTCAGCCACAACTCTCTTACTACATATTTTTTAAACATTCAGGCTGTTTTTGCTTGACTTGCAGTTGAGGGTTTCAGGAAGTTTTCAGCAATTGTCTTTGGAGGTTTGTGAGCTTGTTGTGGTGTTGTTTCTGGTATTTGATAAAGGTGAAGACAGTTTTTCTGGCCTCTGTGTTTTCAACAAGTGCTAACTGCTGAGATCTACACTTTTACTTCCCCTTACTGCTGTTCTTTGACTCTCCTTCTCTTTTCTTTCTCTCTCTCGCTCTCTGTCTCTTCAATTGTTCCCCGCTTTGTTTTACCTCTCGTTCTCGCTCCTCTTTGTCTGCTCTCTCTCCCTCTCTCTCTGTCTTTCTCTGAAAAAGAAAGATTAAATCCATTCTTCAGTGTCCTCAAAACCTCCAACTCAGCTGTTTACTTGCAAAAACACCAATACACTTGTTCTGAGACTGTGTGTGTGACACACACTGTGTGTATTTGTCTGCATCAGGTTTTGCATCTTTGTCTCTGTCTCTAACTTTGTGTCTCTGTGTGTGCATAGCAACCTTTTCAGATGATTAAAAACATAGTCAGCCTTTTCAATTTAAGACCCCATAGCCAACTTGTCTACCTTAATCCTTCAATTGAAATGACAAAACCTCTATATTTTGTTTGTCACAAAGCATGGGACTTTATAACTCAATGACTTTAATTTTTTAAGGGTAAAATCATCTTTATTATTTCATGAGATTTGGGAGGCTTTTTTTAACAAAACTTATATAAAGCTTTTTAAAGTTAAAACCTCCATGCAATGTCTGAATGCCCTACTCTCTCCAAACTGAATGTGACTAGTCTTTCACATTTAGTAGATGTTTCATTTTCCATGGGGACAAAGTAATGTCTTATGTTAAAGTTTCTGTTCTATTCTTCTCTGTTTTTTCTTTGGGAACTCTTAAAATGTAATCTGTGACAGAAACATAGCACACAGTTGAGGCCAAATATTCAGAAATGTTATCCCACTAAAATCAAAATGGTGGTTATGGTTTCTTTTTCATGTTCATATCAGAAAAGGAGCGATCACCACTGATGAATGGATTTCCTTTAATCGTGTATGATAATTATTTTAATCAGGCACACAGCAGGACACAGGAGGAAATCACAAACAAAATCAGTGACTCACTCATTTTTACATTTTTTTTTATTTTGTCGTACTTAGATCATTTAATTGTAATCATTAAAAAAAAAAACAAAGCTTCATGGATCAGCAGTATTAAATTGGGATTATAAAAAGGAATTTTCCTTTATCTTGGTGCAGTGGCAATCTCCAAAAAAACTTCAATCCAAGTACTGTAAACAGATTATTGATCTGAGCTAATAAGAGTTATCATTACCATGTATGTACAGTACTTTTTAGTGCACAACAATGTCGAAAAGTTGGATTACATTGTGTTCTGCACCATCAGTGTAAGAAATAAGAACTGAGGAGAAACATAGAAAGAAAATAGACTTTTTTTCTGAAGATTTAGTAAGTTGAGTGAATAAATGAAGGTAGAGAAAGGATGGTAAGTGTTTAAGTCTTTAAATGTTATTCAGTGCGTGTCCTGATAGATTTATATTTTCACAACGATTTCTGAGTTCACAAATTACTTCTTCAGTATTTTCCACTTTATGTTTTTACTAGAGAGCAGTCCGTCAAGTGAGGCTTGATGTCCTTTTCTATGTCTGATCAGCAGTTCTTCTTCTCTGTATCTAAACTATAATTGAACTGTTGTCATGGTAGAGCAAAGAAAAAAAGCATCACCTCCTGCATACCAGAGGATTCCTGCAGGGAAAGACATTAGGAACAGTAAATGTAAGCGTTTAATAACTTTGCTATACAGAATCCCTCTTTTTTGTATATTGGAAACAGTCTGATATATTGTGGATTATTACTTTTAATCTGCACCTATTCATGAATGAAAGCGGAAAAAATTGCAAAAAAACAATTTGTTTATATAAAAAGCACATACAGCATCATTCAACAAGCTCTTCATTGGCACTTAAACTGCAGTGTCCCCAGCTGTGTGTGTGTGTCTGCAACTAGTCATGCATTACTTTGTATGTGTGTGTGTGTGTGTGTGTGTGTGTGTGTGTGTGTGTGTGTGTGTGTGTGTGTGTGTGTGTGTGTGTGTGTGTGTGTGTGTGTGTGTCCTCTGTTTTTACATCATGTCTCTGGCAGCTCTTCTCGAGTTTATTTGGCGCTTTGCTCCAAAGCCCCGTGCCATGTGGACACACACTCAGAAAGAATACACCAAAGAGAATCTATGAAAGTTTAAAGGAGAATTTAATTGGAACAAAAAAGGGGAGGGAGAGAGAAAATGAGAGCTATGCATGACGCTAGTACTGAAACTAAATAAAAAGCTGCAAGGAAGGGATTGAAAAATGCAATAGATATTTCAAACACATAATAAACGCTATGTCTGAGCAAAGAAAATAAAAGGTGGGTGGTACAAGAAACACACAATACAAGTTTACTCTTTAGCAAGGCTCTTACAGCTAACTGCTCAATTGAAAATAGGTGAAGCAGCTCTTAAGTCTGTACATTATTTTCTATTTTCCAATTATGTTGTTTAAAGAGAACATATGTTTTTTGTGTGTGATTTACATTGTCAAAGGTCCAAAACTTAAGCTAAATGTAGGTAAAATGCTCCTTCTAAGACAAAAGCCCAGACATCTGCCTGCTCTCGATGTTCTGTTTGTAAGGTTACCTCTTTGTCCCTATAAGACTGACGACAGATTGTTCACATGTAACCATAAACGGCTCTCCATCCCGTAGCCATTTTGGCTAAGATTGTTAAAGAATAATATACAACACACTCAGCTTACATCAATACCATGAAAGCTGGGTGCGGGACCCTTAAAGTATTAATAATGAAAAGGAAAGACAGACAGCACTCCAAATTGACTTTTAATTGCCACAAAGATGTTTTGAAGCAAGACACCCTTCTTCAGCGTGTGTATTGGCAATTTCACAATCAATAGACACAGGTGAGGTTAATTATGGCTGTGCACAACTGGCACAACAGGTCTATCCCAGCATGGGGGAGTCATAATCATAAAATAACATTGTGTTCGCTTCATAAGTAACAAATAAACGAAACCTCCTCATTCAACCCACTGGGAATCTCCAATCTCCAATACGCCTCCCTCTGATGAAGGATTCAGTCGTTGTTACCTCCTCTCCGTGGCATATTCACTATATTGCTAAGGTTGTTTGTGTTGTCCACTCACATATGTTGGATGGGATCTACCGTGTATGTATCTGAAAAGTTTCCATTAAAAGTAAAGAACAAGAAAAAGACATGAAATCATACGACTAGTGTTTGTTTATGCAGCCTCCTGAGCTGCTGGCCAATCAAAACAGAGTGGGTAGCTGAGGGAGGCCTTAAAGACACAGGAGCCTGTTTCAGAGAGTGGTACATAAGGAGTTTTTGGAATTGTAAATCACGCAAGCATTTTCCAGTGTCCCAGAATAAAAATATAAACCTCAAAATGTGCATGATATGACCTCAAGTAATCTTATTTTATAATGTGTAATTGAAAATCACAAACAGAGCAACTGTGCACCGTCCTCTATCCATTCTTTATTAGTCATTCAGGGTCTATCCTTCTATGCAGCGAGAGGAAATCAGTATTTTGTAAACTTTAAACTAAAAAGTTACAAGGCTATTTCCTCACATTTTCCAAATGCTGACAAAATGAACTGAAATTAAATGTTTCTAAAAGGTTCCCCAGGGCAGATCAGAATTAATTCAGCAAACCTGGTAGGACAAATGGTAAATGACAGACCTGGACAATGGCTACAGCAGCAGTTCAAGCAGAACCATTGTGCATTCCCCCTGACTTCTGCTGTCTTATACCGTCATTGGAAACTGAGCCCTGCCACAGTAACCAAGTGCTGTTTTCACACTGATTTACACCAGGAATATGAAAATGATTTGGAGAAATAGTTTGAGGCACCAACAGTCTAACATCCCTTTGATGTTAACAAGCGGTAAATCAGGTTTCAGAGAGAGAGGAAGATGAAGAGGGAGACTGTGCAATGGGGGAGGGAGGGCATGGTAGAGACAAAAGAAAAAGAGGGGGTCAAAAGAGAGGAATAGTGGATGTTGGGGGAGATATAAAGAAAGTTAAAGGGACAGAAGAAAAAGAAAAATTAAAAAGAGGATGCAGAGTGAAGAAAGGGGTTGGGCACCTTTCCTTTTTATGTCAGGGGAGCAGGAGCAGGGAGAAGAAAGTAAAATTGAAATAAATTAAAAGGTGAGAGGAGATAGAGAGGAAACGGTTTAGCTCTGATGTACAAAATGTTAACCTCTTTTGAGATCAAAGAGTATCATAGGAAGCAAAAAAAAAGTCATATCACACAAAGTGTAAGTCCTGTGTGTGCTTGTTTGTGTTTATCAGGGAAATGAGAAATTCCAACCACAGCCTGACCTGGTCCGAGACACAAAACATGAAGTCTGCATTTTAATATCAAAGCCCAGGAATGTTCTCCAAATTTGTATTCAATGGTTAAAACATCCGAAACTCTAGAAGCAGACAAATGTTGAACCCTCTCTCCACATCCTCTTTACCTTAATAATGAATAACCATTTAACGCAGAGCCAAACATTTTGGCTAATGCAGTCTGGCAAGTTGCAACAGCTTGGCATTACTCTCGTTGTATTTGTGGAGCAGGAAGCCTGGCAGAATGATTCTGCTGCAGAGTGTGTGCGTTGGCAAACCTGTCTCCGAAAAATGATCTTGATATACTATAGCATTTTTTGCCAAATATATATTTTGGCGGAATAGTAATTGCAGCCTGACATATTTTTATTAGAAACTGTTCTTTCCCTCAAGGAAGTGTTACCTTCTTGTACTGCACAAAAGTCCTGGAGTCCGGCGGATGATGGGCATACAAAGCAAGACTTGACACCAAAGGCCAGAATTCTGGGATAGACATTAAAAAGAGTAAACAAGTCCTGTGTTGCGCTTTAAGTGTACATTGACTGATTCAATATTTAATCAGGCCACAATCTTTCTCTAAATTAAACCTTGAATGCTTAAACATAACCATAACAATTCTAACCATGGTTTGTTGTACTTTGTTGTACTTTGTGCAGCGAACAAAGGCAAATGAGTAAAACGAGTATCACCCTGTTTTTTTCAAATATAAACATAATTTTAACAGAAAAGGTTGCTCCTGTTCCATTAGCAATAAAATGTGTTTGCATAAGTTTACATTTTAAATCAAAGTGTATAACACCATAACACTGAAATTTAAACTTGTTTAAAAGCATGAAAGTAACCTTTAATATTTGTGTTATTTTAATGTCAAAAGAACTTACAGAAACACAAGCCTGACCTACCAAGTAATGTTACATTTTGTCAAACATTTGCATACCTCAACATGCAGCTGACTGCAGAGTGGGGTGAGACTGTAGCCTATTGTGTCCCCAGACCTAAGCCAACTGTTTAGAAAATTATATACATTAATCGGTATGTATATGTATATGTATATGTATAAATATATGTATATGTATTAATATACATATCTAAACATGGAGAAAGGGAAAGAAAGTGAGGTGATACTGAGGGGAAGGAAGTACGGCAGGTCGGCAGTCTTGAAAAAGAACGCAGCACAAGGTGGAAAAGCATTGAAAAGAAAGACAGAGTCCAACAGTCTGTGTGAGACAGAAAGTCAGACAAAAGAAGAACATGCTTAATGTAAACCTGAGAGTGAAATAAGAAGGGGTGGGGAGAAAGAATGAGGTGCACGGCAAGTGTAGCGTGGAGAGATGAAAGAGGGTGCGAGGAATACAACTCGGAGGGGGAGAGAAGGAGGATAAGTGTAGGGTAAAGAAAGAGTGGGAGGACAGGTTATATACATGCCACGGATAGGCAAATGACTGTGGAAATTAAAAGAACAGAAATAATGAGAGGGAAGGACAGGAAATGTGTACAATAAGAAACGGAGAAACCAACTGATTGGTTTGGCAGCAATTGATATGATTTAAAGTTTATTCTTCTTATGGAGTTTCTATATGGTTTTAGTCTATTCTTTATATTCATTAAAAAATTGTAGTTTTTCTTGACAAAATATTAATTCCATTTTTTTTTTTTTTTTACTTGTTTGCAGGCATGGCAAGACAGATCTTTTTGTGGCATTTTCTTACTATTAAACACCATTTGGTTCCACTGTCCAATCTAATTATCTGTAGTACTAACAGGTATTAGACGGGTACAGAATAATTTATAAATCCTGAGTGAAGATAATACAATATTGTATATACCCCAGTATATATGTACAGTAAAGCATAAGAGCTTAGCAAACCATCACATTGTGCCAACATCGGGTTATATCATTCTCTCCTTTCATGAAGCCATTGTTGGTATATAAAAAAAAAGAAGCAAAACAAAACACGTGGGCTGATTTGTTCAAAAAACGTCAACTCAATCAGTCACACAGTCAGACATGCAAGAAGGGTGAAAATGAAACTGACTAAATCCTGGCTTTTTCATTGTTCTGCCTGTCAGGTTGTCTGTAAGGGTGCTGTCCACTTTCTGAAATACAACCATATTAATCCAGTGTCTACAGACATTTCTTACACTTCAGTATCAATACCATTTGAATAATCTTGCTCTAAAAGTAGATATCTGAATTTCCATAATCATAGAATCTGAAAACAGTGAAGCGGTGTTTTATTTAAGACATTACGAAAATGACGCTCCTCTAAAAAATACTACGTTTTCAGAGCAGGGAACAGAAAGATGATTTTATTCTTAAACGGATATACATCTATGTGTGTTTTGTGTTTGTTTTGTGATTTAAGCAAGAGATTTGAGACAATTAAATATTATATATTGCCTTTGTTGACTGACAATATGTGTCTGGAGAAAAAGAATAATAATATTATCTTATTATTATTATCTTATTATATTAAACAACATTATGTAAACAGGAAGAGAGTACCGGTTATGACTAGAGAGACAGTATTTGACCATAACTGACTCATGATTAGAAACACATCCAATATAACTATTTATGATGCAATACTAATTACTATTAACCAATCAAACTAACCAGTCTAACGTATACCTGGTGTGTGTTTAGTGTAAGTGTTTGACTAACATAAGACCAACATTTTCATAATCTCTACTGGTTCCTCTCACAAACAAAATGTTTCAATTTGCTCTCTTGCCCTGTTCATATTTTCAAATAGATCTGCTAAAACCATTGCTGCACTATTCAAAATGCAGTGCAAAGGTTGACTGTATCTGCATAAGTTCTAGTGGGTCCAAATTAATTACAGTAATGTCTCAAAATGAATGTGATTTGCTGTTTCGAGAATGTCACATGAGGCACATTTAATGTATCGCTTTGCATTGGTAGAGGTGACAAGAACTCCCTCGGTATTAACAAACCCAAAATGCCATCGATGTGGCAGGAAGAAGGTGTGGAAGCATATTATTAACCTTTTTTGATAGGGCACTTTTCAGAACAGTGTTTTGAAAGTGCTTTACAAAATGAATAAAAATGTAAGCAACCAGTGACAAAATATCTTATTTGCTGCAACAGCACAGATGTTCAGACTGAGTTAGGTCTGTTTGAGGTCAGTAGGAAATGTCAGCTCACTTTCTCCTTTTCTGCTCTTTTTCCCCTCTCAGGTTTCCCCAAACTGTGACCAGGTTTTGGTGAATGGTAAAGAAATGCGTGGCCGGCAGTCTTTGGCAGTGAACTTCACCTACTTGCACCTATCTGCTCAGCTCCAGCTCACCGTCTGGGTGCCCAAGCTCCCTCTGCAGATAGACGTGTCAGATACCGAGCTGAGCCAGGTCAAGGGCTGGAGGGTGCCCATCATCACTAACAAGAGGTAATTTATGTGTCTGAACTCGAAGAAACAAAGAAGGGAAACATACAGTATGTAAGGATTATAACTGTTATAACTATCGCTCAAAATGCAGAAAAGGAGCATATCAGATCAAACTTACTGCAGAAAAAAAGGCAGATATTCTCTGATCATGGTCCACAGTTCTTGCCTTGGTCCTTGTACTTGCTCTGTTTGAAAAGGCAGTCAATTCAACAAAAAGAGCTGAGTTTTCAGCATGTGTGTAAAAGAGACAAGAAAGAGACTGTATGAGTTATTATCATTGTAAGTATGGTTCCCCAAGCTACAGAGTCCAAGCATAAAGTTGACAGGTGCTTCAATAAAACTCCATAGTCTTGATCAGTCATGATAAGTCTTCAGATTTGCGTCACTTTGCAATGGAGAGGCACAACAGAAGGAACCAGTGTAATCTCTGAGTCTGTGTGTGTGTGTGTGTGTGTGTGTGTGTGTGTGTGTGTGTGTGTGTGTGTGTGTGTGTGTGTGTGTGTGTGTGTGTGTGTGTGTGTGCGAGTGTGTGCGTGAAGCGTAGTATAGTGCTTATTGAATGGAGAAGTTGAGAGCACATTGTGCTCCAGCCAGTGTATAATTTCCTATGAGGTCAAGGCCTGCCTGGCTATACTGATGACAACTATTATGGCTTTAGCATCATTGCCACTGAATGGAGCATTCAGTCATCTAAACACACACACACACATACACACACATTCATACACTCCCTCATATGGGAGACAATGCAACTGAGTGGATCTTGTACATGTTGATGTGTGTGGAGGGTCCGAAATGAACCCCTGCCAAGCGCCAAATGTGAGTGCATTTTCCGTTTGGTGAGTAACTCACGTAAGGCTTTTCGCCACACTGGTGGGTAAATGTTTGTCATGTAATAATATATCTTGCATGATGGCTTGAAGGAAATTACTCATATGTGTCCCTATACAGTGTAAACACACACATCATGTTTTTTTTATGTGCGTCTAAACAGTGCCGCCAAATTGTAGAAGTGCTTGAGACAGTCACACTGTGTCTCCGTCTATGTGTCTACACAGGACACAGTGTTGAGCGTTTTTGAACTGCTCAGAGACCAGTCACAATGACTGAGCTCTAAACCTCTATCATGAGTAATAATGAAAAGTATCTGATAATTATTATAAAGTAGAAGAAAAGAATGTTCTACGCCAACTCATTGCTTAACATTGTATTCCTTCTGTCACTCAGGGTTTTACCTCCCAAGAAGGTTGTTTTTTTGGTCTGGTTTGTTTCTGTGTCTGTTTATTTGTCATTTAGCAGAACATCTCTGAAATGTAATGATTCTAAAAGCAATTTGGTGCAGACAATGTTGGTTTTGGATCCAGTTGCATATCCTGGATTTGTTTCCTTCTCAAAGGATTTTTTTTAAATTATGAGATGAGAGTATTTACTCACAAGCTGCTGCCCTTAGTTTACTTTAAATAAAATATGGTCATGTGTATCATGTAATTGTCTGCAACTATTTATATATTTTGATGCAGATTTCAATTTTCTATTAAGGAAATGAGAAACTGGGAGGATTATGGAGCCATGGCTCTGTCAGTTGTTTATACCCATTTCTATTTTGGTTCCTATATTTGCTTTTCATTTTATATTCAATTATTTTCTAAAACAAATCTCAAACTCCTTGAGTCTATGGTAAACCTATACGTTTTGCAATGGCTACATCTGTTTTCAAGTGCGCACATATACCGAGATGAATATATTTTTGGAATCTAAGAAACTTTATTCTCAATGTAGATATATATAAGGAACACGGTAGCAAGACGTTGCCTCATTTAATGTGGAATAGCAGCCTCCAACTTAGACTCTTGCACTCAAATTTAGAAAGAAACTTTGTTTTTAAGGCTCAGATTGTAATAATAGCATACAACTTCTAACATACATACAGACACAGTTGTATTGATGAAAATCAACTAAAATATCCATGTGCTCTTTCTTTCTTTCTTTGGTTTACAAGTTATCATTCAGTGTCTGTGTATATTTTCTATATAAATGTATACCTGCATGTTTCTATGGTTGTGTGTTTGTCTAAATGTGTATGTGTGTGTACATGCATGAGCGTATGCACGTTGGTAATCTGTTTGTTGCTTCAATTCTCCATCTTTTGCCTGCTATACCATTCTGTTCTGTTGGGCCAATTTTTCAATTTCACCAATTTCTGCTCAGATAGCCACCATCCCGAGTGCGCACACAGACACAAAAAGACACACACACACACACACACACACACACACACACACACACACACACACACACACACACACACACACACACACACAAACACACACACACACACACACACACACACACACACACACACACACACACACACACACACACACACACACACACACACACACACACCTCTAT
Organism: Scomber scombrus; assembly: GCF_963691925.1. Taxonomy (NCBI): domain Eukaryota; kingdom Metazoa; phylum Chordata; class Actinopteri; order Scombriformes; family Scombridae; genus Scomber; species Scomber scombrus. The sequence continues at coordinate 24,717,526 of NC_084973.1, forward strand.
CTCTCCTAACCACTATCTCACAGAGTGAAACACAGGAACTATTAGGCACACGCTCTCACAAAGACACATAGAAATGGGACACTGGGATATGGAAAGATAATTCCTGTAATATTACCTGGATCTCACACTCCAGGACAGCTAGAGTACACAGAGGTAGTCCTATGTGGGTGTAAATGTATGATCCTGTGTGGGCCTGCCTGCATGTGGTTTTGTGTAGATATCAGACAGGACTGGAGAAGAAAAACGATTTTGTGTTTCTGTGTGTGTGTGTGTGTGTGTGTGTGTGTGTGTGTGTGTGTGTGTGTGTGTGTGTGTGTGTGTGTGTGTGTGTGTGTGTGTGTGTGTGTGTGTATGTGAGAGAGAGAGAGAGAGAGAGAGAGAGAGAGAGAGAGAGAGAGAGAGAGAGAGAGAGAGAGAGAGAGAGAGAGAGAGAGAGAGAAAAAGAGATCCACCACTCGGGAGTGAGGGAAAGAGGTTTTCTGTCTCAACACTGATAGTGTATTCAAAGCATTCACTGATTTGTTATATTCATTTATTTGTGGTTGGTTATTTTGCCTCCTCGGGTGTGAAATTACAATACTTTTTTATTGTGTTTAAGATATTTTTAAATTTTGAAAATATATGGGATCAAAAGTTTGGACACACCTTCCTATTCACTTGAATGAGAAAGTGTCCAAACTTTGACTTGAATTTTTTTTGTTTTGAGCACCAATTGTGCTTTATTAGGAGGCACACTGGAATGACAAATAGCAAAGATGACAAAACAACAACACAGAGATGAGGTACAGATTAATTATGTGCAGATTTTTTCTTTTCACTTTAAATTACTGATTAAAACTGCTGTGTATTTGCTACTTTATTGAGATTAAAGAACTCTGCCCAGCTTGACACAGGTTTTAAGGTATTAAAAAAACACTGAGAAATAATCATTTATATTCAGTATGGATTTCCCACAGAAAAATTGAATTACCTTGTTAAAATCCTTAATATGTCATCCTCTCCTTTTCAATTATCGATAAAGCTAGAATGTATTAATATGAAAATATTTTGATTACAAATGTTTTAAAAACTGCTGGAAATAATATGGTGTCTTCACCATAAAGTCCATTCACAGTGTATGGACACTGGAGGCTTCAAGATTCAATATATCACTTGTATAAATTGTATACTGACCACTATTCGCTCCAGACTAGTTGTGATGTCACAAAATAATGATTGTAAGTACACGCCTTAAACCAGACCTGCCTGCACTCCCCCTCTCCTGCTGGTCTCCTCTTTTGTTGTTTCCTGTAATTTGCATGTCCCTCGACCCTTATTCTGAACAATCTTCACACACAGATCCATAAGTTTTGTATGTTTTTCTGATGTTACCCGATTTGCCAGATTGTCTGTGAAACACAAAATCCACACACAACATAAAATTTCAACCCATCTGTCACTACAACCAAATCCAAATTATAGAGAGAATATTATACACTGCGCTGTAACTTTTTATTCTTCTGTTTTATTCTATTTTAGCTTAATTTTATTTCCAATTTAGGACTTTTTATATTGCCATGTGTTGCTTTTATATCCTGTCTTGATGCATTTTTTGTTTTATGTAAAGCACTTTTAATTGCCTTGTTGGTGAAATGTGCAATGCACATAAACGTGCCTTGCCTTGCTTGACTTACAACCCGATTCAATGGGTGTCTGTCTTTCCTCCTGTCCTCTGTCCTCCCTCTGCTACTGATGTGATTCAGGTACTGCTACCTGCAGGTACTGCTGGTAGAGAGTAGTGGATAATTTGCCTCAGCCAACAGCTTCGTTTACAAGAATTTCCCAAATTTAATATACGTGGAACACTCAGATAAACAGTTAGGCAGCATACAGACAGCTTTCGTGTTATTAGTTTATCCAGTGTGATTTGGTTATGGGCATTGCAGGCAAAGCATTTGAAAATTTCGCTTTTTTTCCATGTTTATACTTTCTGAACAGGTGATTTGATAAACTACTTAATTGGCTTTTTACTCAAGACTTTTTTTTGTACTAACAGTAATGAGTGTAGCTGCCATTAACTCAAGTAAACTATTATCTTTCGCTTCATGTTGAGCACAGAGAAAACTTTCTACTTTTAGCAGATGGATGTGAAAACAGCCTTCTAAATGTCAAACTTTGCACTTACATCGTTATGCAGAGTGAAGCTCAAATATTTAACTGAATGTGCAAGAAGAAAAACACATGTTTGAATGGAGGGAGAATAAAGGTGCTGAAGAAGGCTGAGTTGTAGTTCACCCTGAGCTCTGGGAATTTGAAGTCTATAGAAAAAAATGTTTTTTGTGTTTCAGAAGCTGACTATTGTGTTGATGTGTGATTTTTGCTGATGGCCACATAGGTCCTGGTCCTGATGTGTGAAACGAAGTGGTTCTAAAGGGCCAGGACTACAATATTCACATATAACACTACCTCTGAGTCTTTGCACCTAAAACAATAATTTAAAATGTCCTTGTTATTGTTTGTTTGTTATTGTTTATTGTGTGTGGATTCTCAATGGTAATTATTATTATCATTATTATTATTATTATTATTATTATTATTATTATTATTATTGTGTGTGTGTGTGTGTGTGTGTGTGTGTGTGTGTGTGTGTGTGTGTGTGTGTGTGTGTGTGTGTGTGTGTGTGTGTGTGTGTGTGTGTGTGTGTGTGTGTGTGTGTCAATAGGTAAGTGCTTTGCATGGATATGTAAATGCAGCCATTTGCCATTTACTTGAGAAAACATGGCACATAGTGTAACGTTTTTGCCCTGGAAGATACTGTGTGATCGCTACTCAAAGAGGAAACCTTACCAACGTTTCCCCCTCAATGTGAATAATGTGGGCACCAGATTTTGACAAGGACGAGAAATGTACATAATAAAATACAAAATATATCTGGTTCTGCAGCATCGATTTTAACTGGCAAGTGTGAGTCCAACAATGTTGTAGGAGTGTAATGCTGAATCTTGCACTTCCTGAGATACACTGGGGCTCCATCCACAGGGAAAATTGATTTTAAACACTTTCAGTGCTTCAGCCGACAGAAGTTATAATACTTCAGTTTTACTCAATAAAAAAAAATACAGCTGGTATTACCTAACAATGGAGGACAGATAAAATTCCACTGGGCTTTGTCTATCAAGGCAAGCTACATTTGAAATAATTTACACACCCAGGCATTCAAAGAAATGCCTTTGCGACTTAGCTGTTTTAAAAGTGTCACATCTGGATTAAAAACTGCGTCTTTTCTTTGACGGTGAGCGTTACCTGGAGCAGAGATTATACAGTAGATTACCTGGAGCTGAGTGTGGAGTACAAAATGGCATTTAATTACCAGATAATCTTACCCTCTCTCCTCCCTTTCTCTCTTTTTCCCTCTCTGTCTCATTTACCTCGTCTCTTCGCAGACCCACCAGAGACAGTGAAGATGATGAGGATGATGAGAGGAAGGGCAAAGGCTGTACCCTACAGGTATTATTTGATTGCTTTTCATATCACATCTTTAAATATTGCTCTTGAAACATTTTTCTTCCAAAAAATATTGCTTTAGGGACACTAAGCTGTTTTAAGATCCTGTGTGGTATTATTGTGCACAATTTTTCCTATTAGTTAACACATACTTTTCACAATTAAACATGAGCCCACAGTGCAGTTAAGTATCAGAGTCTAATTTAACCCCTCTTGACCCTTCAGTACCAGTATGCCTTGGTGCGGGTTCTCACCCATTTTGTCGCAGAACATTCTGACCCAGGAGGAGAGATGGTCTACATGCTTGGCACAGACTGGCAGGCTGATATCACTCACTTGGTCTTGGACCAGCTAAAGGTATACATAAAAAAATGAATCCCTTCTGTTCAAGCACTAATAGCAGCTCTTCATTGAAAAAGTTGTTCAACACAGGAAGAAAAACAATTTGCTTTTGCATTAGGTGAGAATATTGACATCACGCTTTTTAGTATGTTTGGCCTTCAACTTCACAGAAGACTCAAAGCAATGAGAAACAGCTCAGAGAGAAATATACTTACTGGCACCTCCAACACTTCCAAATTAACATGTTGTATATTGTTTAATCTGTACAAAAACAGTGACGAACAACAGATTATCTTTCAATCTGTGCAGTGTCTCCACTAGTTGGCTGGCAACCTCAATGAGATGAAGACTCAGCTCATGTTCGCCAAGAAATGATTACAACACGTGACACCCTTTATAACTATAAATTGCCATTCAATGATAAATTATAATTTTTATATATTAAACAAATGAGATATAACATATTAATTAATAATCTTTGGAGGTAATGGCAGGCATATTATCAATCTCTGGAGAGAGCCAAGCTGTTTCTCATTGCTTTCAGTCTGTATGCTAAGCTAGGCTAATCACCTTCAGCCTCTGTCTCTGTACTTATAAGGTGCAGACATGAGAGTGGTATACCTTCTCTAACTCTCAGAAATAAATCTAAGAAGCATTTCTTTAACACTTTATTATTAAGAGTGGTGTTTGACTGCTGATTAACAGTTAAAAGTACTGCTAAGGCAGGATTAATGCACAAAAGGCTAAAAACCTAACTCTGACATCTGTCTTTGTGCTCCACAGGTAGAAGATCCACGCATTGCTAGACTGATAGATGGACGAATTTTGATAGGACGGGACCTGGGGATCACCACTATACAAGTATGTGCCCTCTGTTCTACACTCATCTCCATACAATTTATCCTATTTTTGTCTATTTTAATTAATAGTATCATATAAACCACAAAGCAACCCATTCTCCCTAACTAAAGCAGTATGAAGTTGACCCCTTAAGTACTATCAGTGGCAAAATCTAGTTAAGGCATAAAATTGAGGGGAGGATTAATGAAATGCAAATTCATGGTCCAATTAAATGAGTTTGGGACATTTTATGGATGTAATTAATTTGTTTGAGCTGCCTTTTCTTGTCATATGTTGCTAATTAGGATTTTTCAGGGATATCATTTTTTTTTTTAATTCCCAAAGTATAAACATTTTCATTTGTCAAAGTCTGAATCAACTTTGAAGCAACTTTAATTGTAAATCTATTCTATTGTAATATACTCTAAATGTTCTTGCATCCTGGAATCAGTAAAGTTTTGAATCATGTAAATATTGCATTTTTGAATGTTAAGACTTCAGAAAACATATTCAACATCTGTAAATATATGTATTACTTGTTGGACAACTAGTGTAGAGAAGGAGGGTTGAAAATGTGTGATTATGTGAAACGCAGAGTAATTTGGCAACACACAGTCAACCATAAACACTCCAGTGATGTAAACATCACTTTTGCAGCTATGAGCCTCACCTGCTATCTCAATACACAATTAGCCACAATTAACTGTCAGATTTGCCCGGCATTTCACTGTGATGTCCAGCAATTGCACACAGACACACGTTTATGTTAGCACACTTTGAATACTTGCACTGTGCACTTGCTGAATTCCAATAGGCTGGCCCTTTGTGACTGACTGTGACAGTGGAGGACAGTAAATTGGCTAACTGTTTATAACATAAAAGTCTTGCTTTGCTCTTTAATGTATAAACCTGTTACCTGTGTTGTATACCAGCAGTATATGCTACAGAATTTAGTTCTCAACACTTACATTTGCATGATGGCTCTCAAAAGTATGTTGTGCATATGTTAGAATGGGACTGGCATTGAGTTTAGTGCAGCAGTAGGGGGGATATCTTGGGGATTTTGGTGAACAGCTGAGTGTGTGTTTGCATCCGTCCAACTGGGGATTGCTGCATGTACACACACACGCAGATGCACACACACGGACAGCTGTGCTCTGTTCGGGAGCCAGGAGAGATCATTTATCCAGCATTCCCATCGAGATGCCTGAGTCGACAGCCGTCATTTGATAGTTTGACATTTCAATTTTACCCCCCAGCTCCATCTCCCTGGGTCTCCCCTCTTCCTCTGCTTCCCCTCTCCCTCTCCTTCCTTTCCCCAGCAAGTCTCCCTTTCCCATCCTCTTATTCTCTGTCTGTGTTGAAGAGCAATCCCAGAGCCGTCAATCATTGCATTTTGTTACCTCGCTGAGGGTGGGATTGAGTTTGACTCCCCGACACGTTCGCTGAGAGATTTTCTTTGTGCACCAATCAGATCTGCCTGTCCTCCTGTCGCCAGGCGGAGTAGTACACTACAACATGGGGCTCCTAATCTCTATTACTGTCTGTCTTTCTGTTGCTGTCTACCTCTCCATCTGTACCCCAATCTTTTTCATGTTTTCTCTTTCCCTGCCCCCTCTCACTTTCTGTCCTCCTCTATTTGTCATTATCTCTCTCCTTTCTCTCTGACACCTACTCCATTTAATTCTCCCTCGCTCGCTGTCTCTCACTTATACGCTTCTCATTCATTCGCTTTTAGCTCTTTATTTTTGGCCTTGTGCTTTGTATATGCTGAGTTGTCTTAGTTGAGTGCTGACACATTGAAGCACAGCTGGGACGCATACATGAACATTGTGTGTGTGTGTGTGTGTGTGTGTGTGTGTGTGTGTGTGTGTGTGTGTGTGTGTGTGTGTGTCTGTGGTGTTAACCAGCTCTCATTGCTCTTCTGTCAATGTTAAACACTTCACTGTCACTTAAAGGCAATCATCACTGAGAAAACCACAAAAGCTGCTTCCATACATCCCACTTAAGCCCCCATGTTGTTTGTACTTTACCTGTGCTCCCTAATTGTCTATACTCTGTGCATCGTGATTCACAAGATTCTGTTGTTCACATTATTATTATTTTTTTACATTTTGAGGCACAGTTTCTCATTCCATCACCTGTCAAACAATCAGTCTGCTACAAAGGTGATGTCTCTTTTTTTATAAAACCTTACTCTGTTTAGGATTTCTCTCTCAAAAGACCTTCCAGACACTGAGTGTTAATACAGAAAATACAAAAGTTGTCACGAAGTGCAGTTTTTTTTATGAATGCTTCAATGAGCTCACGATGAAATGAAATTGTTTTTTATGTGAATAGACTCTTTTGCAATTGTAATGGTGCAGATTAATTTCAGCTAGCGAAAACAAATCCTTTAAGTTTTGTGCAAGTCGTTTTACAACAATTTATGCATCATCTTTTGCAGGTTTTGTCCCCATTGTCTGACTCCATCCTAGCAGAGAAGACTGTGACTGTGTTGGATGACAAGGTAAAAATAAATAAATAAATAACACATGGCTTTATGTCATTTATTTGCAGGATGTAGGTCCCTTATGTTGGATAATACATGCTCTACTATGGTTGTGTGTTGTTAAATCTCACTTTGCATATCATTGGTTATACAAGGCAGTGGGTATTTAACGTAATTGACTAAAAATGAAAGAAAACAATTTGCAATGCAAATGAACACATTTATCAGGTTAGTCTGAGGAAATTGAAGCCCAGATTATTTGTATATATTGTATAATGAGCAATACATGCCGAATCATACAAGGTATGAAAATAACAATGTAATTTGGGAGTCTATAAGGTCATCCATCATGTGTCATTGAAGACTTACTTTAATACTAAGCATGCTATGTGTCTTTAAATTGCTGGTTATAAATATTGTGTTTGTCACTTTTTGCCACTGTTATATAATATACTATTTGGTAGGTTAGCTACCCAATTTTCTCAAATAGTATCCAAAATTCAATTTACTTCCAAAGTTGAAGTTGATTTACAATTACTTCTTTCTTCTTCTTTCATTTTGGTGTACTGTAGCCAAAAAACTTATCTCTCAACCAATTAAAAAGTAGACTTTTTCTGGACCTCTTATCCATTCTAGTCACTAAAAGGAGAGCAAATAAGAAAAACTTAAAAATGAAAAAACAAACGGAAACACAGTGGCTTTCTCTGATAGTCTTAGAAATAACAAAAGCTAGAAACATTAAGCAGCTATGATGATATATTTTCACCGTAAATTTTAAGTACAGTATCTCTTGTCCGTCTAGGTCACCATCACAGACCTTGGAGTCCAGCTGGTTGCATCTCTATCCCTCAGTATGACAGCGAGTCCAGGAAATTACCAGGCTATACAGCTAACGACTACAGCAACGGACCTGCTACACACACCCAAACAGGTAGGAGATATATGTACAAACCACACAAACACACTCATTAAGCAGGAGCATGCAATGACACACTCACATGCACTGGTGCACACCTGCACAGCTTAAAATATCTCCATCTCTGCAGGATATCATATTCTCCTTGGGTTATTTTTTTTATCAGATTTTCTGAAGGTATCTTGCACATGCAATCACATGATAAACATAAATGACGCAGACACACACACAGGCACTGACGGACCACGTCTTAAACTGCTAACATGTCTACAGTAAAACCCCCAAGGTTGTAATCATTGAAGTTAAACAGTAATTCTGTGCTGTGAATACCTTATCACTGCTATCTGTCTCACATAATCAGCTTCTAATTAGGAGTGTGCAACTTACAGCTTACAGCTTATCTTAGCTACAGTTACAACTACCTAAACGTCTATAGTTAAAATACATAATAAATGTATATATATTGTCGGTTACAGTGACGTTGAAAATACATGTACTTAATTATAAACACATTGTTAATGTCAATTAACTAATTGTTTAAATTGAAACTACATTTGTCATAAAGTACATGACCATAAATGTAGAAGAAACACACAAACACATCTAATGAAGTGAGCACACACTCCTCCTACACCATCATGCATACAGTATTGCTCGACTTTGTTGCCAAGTTATTCTTGACTCTTTAATCACATTGCCAAGGGTTATTTTATCACACTATCTCAAGCTATTATCCCTTACACCCCCCCCTCCTCTCCCACCTTTCCTTCTCCTTCCCTCTTTCGTTCTTATTTTATCGAGCAATACCAAGTTCTATCCAACGGCTAATTGGACAGGAAGCAACTCATTATGATTAAAATATAGATCTGTTCCTGCTTTTTATTCAAACCTTCTTTCTTTTTCCTGTTCAATCTGTCGGTCTTTACCTACTTAATTTACCATTACCTGTGGAATAATGATGAAGCGATGGAGAGGGAAAAAATAAGACTGGAGGAAAAAAGAGAGGAGTGGAGGAGGCAAGGGCAGAAGACAATTTAATGTGAAAACATTGTAAAGAGAGGAGAAGAGATAAAGTGTTGTTCTTCACATTGGAGCTTAATTACTTTTGTAGGGAGGTTTTTGCTATGTTTTACCCACACAAGCTTTTCTGTGTTCTGATTAAAGAAAGCAAAGGGTCTATCCAGGGAAATTAGACAAGCAAGATCACATAAAGACAAGCAGAAAAGAAGAAGTACATTCTCTGCTGAACTGATTTTATTTGTGCAGTAGCTGCTGCTGGAAGAAGCTTGTTGACAAAACCATTCTTCCTGGACGTACTTGTGTTCATTGTGAAGGAAGAGATGGTGACTGGAGAAAGAGTGTGTCTGTGCACAAAGCAAAGTGGATATATTCCAGTTATTGCTGTTTACACGTTCACCTGTTTGTGTGTAAATGTGTTGGTGTGTGGGTGGATGGATGGAGATAGAGATGTCTCTTATTGTGTTTTGTACGGTAAGTAGCAACATACTATTGATTTCCATTGTGTTGGAAAGGCACACAACTTAACCATTCTACAAATATATCATGCTGTCAAGCTGCCAAGGCCAACACCATTAAATACTTTACCCCGGGAAAGACAGATTTCAAATTGTATCAGGTAACAGTGCTGATGACAGAAACAATTTCCACTATGAGCAATCCCTTTCACATAACTCACAATCATTTGACCCATTGCTGAAATGAAAAATATAATTTGATGCCACTTTAAATACCAGATCACCTGAACAAATCTGAATGGTAAATTGAAAAAATGTATTTGTCTATCCATCAACGCATCATCAAAATGTCCATCATAAGCTATTTAGTAATATAGGGAATAATAAACATGGGCAAATATGCCAAAGTTATGCCCATATAAAGTTTACCATTTTGACTGTTTTGATCACAGCCTTCCAAATCTCATTCTTCACTGAAACAATTTTATTGTCCGGTGGTCAACAGTGGAAGATGTAAAGAGATTGTTATTGAGGGCCTAAGTAAACTTGCTCATATATGACATTGAGAAACTACAAAATGACTTGAATGAATTTAATTATGTGGGAACTAGAATTGTAATCATACTCTGTTTCTTCCTCTCCTTCAGGAAGCAGCAATCAGTGCTTGGATCCAGTACAGTGACGGTTCAGTGACACCACTAGATATCTATGATCCGAAGGATTTTCTCCTCTCAGCTGTGTCACTGGATGAGAGTGTCATCTCCATAACCAATCAAGTATGAGCCATTAGCAACTTTCTTTGTCTGACCAGTCTGACCAGTGTTACAAAACTTACTTATAAATATGACAGATAAAGTGTTACCAGGCTGAAAACCCCCTGCTGTGTTTGGTTAGCTTCATGTTGTCTGTATTTTCTATTAGGAACAGCACTGGCCAATTGTAGTGGCAGAGGGTGATGGTCAGGGGCCGCTGGTTCGCGTAGAGATGGTCATCTCTGAGACCTGCCAGAAGTCCAAAAGGAAGAGCGTGCTGGCTTCCGGAGTTGGCAATGTGATAGTGAAATATGGCGCAAAGAGCGAGGAAAGAGGAGTGGTGGAAAGAGGTGGCCAGGAGGATGGAGGAGGGATGGACAACAGCACCAATGAGCAAAGGACGAAGGAGGGAGGAGAGTGGAAGTCAAATAGTGCAGCAGCGGATCGAGAGGAAGGAGCCATGAGAAAGGTGGGAGGGAAGATTGAATAAATGAGAAAAGATTAATAGAGATTGATGTGAAACCCCCCCCCCCCCCCACACACACTTTTTTCATAAAAATGAAACATGTTTATGTTTAATACCATTTACCAGGTTAGCTCAACAACCAAGAGCACAGTGATCCATCGTGCTTCAGGTGGTAAAGCTGCCAGTGGAGGCAGCAGTAGCAGCCGAGGCAGTGGTCCAAGCCAAGCAGGGGACTACAGTAGTTACCCAGCACAAGTGGAGGTGCCTGGGACTGGGGATGGTGAGCTCACCCAAACCACCAGAGGACTGTCTGACCTGGAGATTGGGATGTATGCCCTTTTGGGAGTATTCTGTCTGGCAATACTGGTCTTCCTTATCAACTGCGTCAGCTTTGCTTTCAGGTAAAACATTGTGAAAATTGAGGACCTGTTGTTTTATAATTTGAAGAGAACTCAGCCATTAAAAAATGTGTGTTAGTATGTTAAACAGTAAGGTCTCCATCCAGTTACATCATGGTATAGAAAATCTCTGTGTGAACCACCTTATGTACCTACATATCAAGTACATGACATTAACAATGTGTTTATTGGCTTAATCTAGTCCTCCATTATTCGTACAGTGCACATGTGGCTATTTATTACATCTTGCATTTGTGTGATTTGAATTTCATTGTTACAGGACCAGTGCGTAGAATTTAGTGGCATCTTGTGGAACAGACTTGGCTGAAATGGAATAATATTCATAAGTATATTTTAATTAGTGAATAAACACTTGAAAATAAGATGTTTTTCTGTTTTTTTGTTATATTAGAATGAGTCCACATAGCCCGTCACGTTGCACCGCCATGTCTCTACAGTAGCCCAAAACAGACAAACCAAACACTGATTTTTGCAAGCTTTAGCGAGTATTCAGTTGGCTGCAATCTGCAACTTCACCTCTGGGTGCCATTTAATTCTCCACACCGGTTGTTCAGTTCACTAATTTTATTTGCATGTAGCTATTACCAAAAAAGGACAGCTTTCACAACTTTGCTCATATTCTTCTCACCCTTTAACAATACTTTGCTGCGAGGATATGATGAAATTTGATTTCAGTCTTCAAATTGTGTCTCTGCCATCATGTCTTATACTTTCTGCTGTCAAAACAAAGATAAGCCCATTGTCAATAATAAACAAGCAGCACAGCATGTAATTGTATTTTCATTGTCTATTAATTACTTGCTTTCATCTGCAGATACCGTCACAAGCAGGTCCCTGTTCTGGAGGCAGGAGGCAACATGAACCACGCCCATGACTGGGTGTGGCTTGGCAACGAGGCCGACCTTTTAGCTGATCACTCTGAACAATGCCAGGGAGGTCTGCCAGATGAGTGCACCACCATCATTGACCGGAATGAGGGAGGATACGAGGAAAACAAGTACCTGCTGAATGGGGCTGGTAACACCTTGGTGATGGGCGTGGGCACAAGCATGGGCACTATTAGTGGGAGTGCTGGCACAGGTGTACACCGAGGCATCACCCATGGACAAACCTTGCCCAGGTCCATTCCAGAACCGCATCAGTGCCTTTCAGCAATCACTGCTGGTGGCAAAGATGCTGCTGGCCAAGCAGAGCATCTGAATAATTCCCCCCGAGCCACGGCTGCAGCTGCAGTTGCAGCCGCCAAACGCAAACGTGTCAAGTTCACATCTTTTGCCACTGTTCTGCCCAATGATAATTCGGGCGGGGGTGGCTCATACACCAACTCCTCGGTTCTGGTGACCAATGGGAGCGAGGATGACATCAAGTGGGTGTGCCATGATATGGACCTAGGTCAGTCTGAAATCAGAACCTACATGGAAAGGCTACAAGACAATCTGTGACTTGGGAAGAAACTGAGAAACGGAGGGGCAGAGGATGAGTGCGGGGGGAGGGGGGAGGATAGACAATGAGTACAATTCACCTGTAATGCCTTTGCAATGGATGAAGGGAGGGAGAATGGGAGGAATATAAGGATGAGAGGTAAGCGGTTGACTATGAAAAGTAGAGACAATAGTGAAGGGAATGCAAAGCGTTGAGAAGATTATTGAACAGACAAATTAGGGGATGCTTACATTTAGCTTCCCTTAGCCTAAGGAAAACATATTGTCATCATTAGCTCAAGCTAAAACAATGGTAGCAAACAATAAATAACATTTGTTTTATATTATTTATTGTGAAAAGATTTGTGTAAAAGTCAATAATAAATTCTACTATTGGTTATGAATGTTTATTTTCGGAATACCAGTAAACCATTGTGCTATACAGTAAATTCAGGGTATGTTAATGGACAGACATTAATATGCCACTATACATTTAAACGAGGATGGCAAGAATGTCTTGACATTCTTCAAGTCTTTTTTACTCATATATATTGCCATCATTGGCAGTGGCTTCTGATTGATTATTGATAGATCTAGTTTTAATATTATCCTCATCCTTGTGTCATTTACCTGCCGAGTCTGCTGAATGGTTGTATAATGAATTCCTGACATTTCTGAGAAATAGATGCACATTAAAGGTACAATCTGTTTGGTTTTGTTCTCTTATGTGGCCCGTTTCCTTTTGGCATTGCTCGTAAGAAAATATAACATAAAAATATATATGTATATTCCAAATACTCGTCTATAAAATCAGGCATTTGTCAGTGGGCAATCGTGCTCTTTGTTCAAACAACAGAATGTGTCGAGAGTTGGAAAATTTGTCACACAAAAGACTTTTTCTCCCTTGGATCCAAGACAGAGGCATTTAAACTTGCACAACTACAAATGGGAAAGGACATTAGCCATATTTGAGCTTACTTCCTGTTTAATGAAACCTTCCAGCCAAATGACGGCTTTCTCCCCGTATTCAAAACCAGTCCTGTCATCCCCTGGCCCCCTCCCCTTGTCTGTGATTGGACAGCAGTAGAAACTTTTTGAACTGTGAATTCTGCAGTGAAATATTACCGTCTGTAAACTAAAGGGGACTGACTGAGGTGTCTCACAGAAGAAGGAGGCTGCTTGGTCTTTGCCAAGCCTGACCAAACACTTAATAACGAGGATTATTTAAAACAGAAACCATGTAGGCAACAAGATTGACCAGAGTACCTACAGTGTTATCCACAGAGCTAACAGGATATACTGAATGACTTTACAAAACAAATGAAAAATGCAGTGACACTGTTGAACATCTAACGAATAGATATGGGTTCATGAAACATGTTTGTACCAGCTGAACGATATTATATATATTATTTTCCTTTTGTTTGTCCTTTTTGATAAATAGAATGTTTTTTATTATGTTTTTCTCCTAATTTTTGCCTAATTTGGGAATATATTAATTGTAGCTTTTTATTTTGAGAGATTTATTAAGTTTTTAAGGATATATGATTCTTTTTTTTTGTCCTAGAGATCTATTTATTTAAATTAACAATTGAGAGGGTGAGGAAAGAAAGAAAGCCCAAGGGCAAAGGATGAAAACAATAGACCTGCTGGTGACCGATAGCACATAAGAGAATAAGTGAAAAAAAGGGTGCAGAACAGGGAGAGGTTGCCTCACCTTCGTTAAGCTCAGGTGACGAGTTATGAAGACCCGACAATAAAAAAGGAGAACTGTAAGATTGTTAAGATTGCAATATTTATTTATAAATGTGTTACTGTTTCAGAGTACACTGTATGTTGTAAATAAATAAACATGCTTCAAGTGCTTGTGAATAAGATTGCAGGTCACTAGCCAACAACATGGTGATATTTTGTACATTTTACAGTGCAAATATGGTACACAATACTATCTACCACCACAATGTGAAAGTGATCTCAATGGTTCTTTTTCTAAAGATGTTTCTGTCTTTGTTTAAAGTATTGAATGAGTTGTCTTTGTACAGGGTAGGAATAAGTTTACCTCCATAAGGAGATATAGAAATGGAGGCAATCCATCGTGCATCACACTGGTCGGTCCAAAAGATCCATTTCCAGAAAGAAAACCAAATGTTAGGATGTTTACCTGTGGGAAACCAAGGCAGAATCTGGATTACCACAGATATTAAGCATCACTATTTTCAATCATTTGTAAAACAACACACACAATAAAAATGCACATTGAAATTGCAAAATTGCAAAACAGAAAGAATAGCGAATTGAAAGGATAGAGAGGTTGGATAGACCTGAGCTGACTCCAAATGGGGGAATTAAATGAGTTGCACAGCCTCCACCAAAGCAATAGATATTTTGACTGATGATGACGACTGTACTGTATGTTCTGGACTCATACACATAACGGTATCTCGCCCACTATAAAGTAGCTGCGGGACTGCTGTGATTGAAGAGATCAGTTGAACAGGTCCAAATTTGATATTCTTTTAAGGTATAAGTGTAGCAATGGTCTCAGATGATAAACCATTTGACTAAAACATGCTCAAACTGTTATAACATATTTTACACCTCTGATACCCATTCTACCTGTTGTATAATTTTAAAACTTTATGGATGTGAAATAAAAAAACAAGGATTATTTTTGAAAATTTTTTTGAGAGTTATTTTAGCTTTGATTTGATACCTGAGAAAGGCAAATCTATGCAGCCATTGTAGGAGGACCACAACAATTTACTGCAGGCTTACTAAACTACTGCTGAATTTAAATTGGCACAGTTCCCAAGAGAAATTGTTATAAAAACATTTGGCTTCTTCAGCATCTTTGCCGCTGTCAGAAGTTACATAAAATGGTCACAATAGTCAACACAGTTGAGTTTTTTGTTACTTCTTAGTAATTTAGTTCATTTTATTTGGTTCATTTAACATTTGGAGACAGTATAAGGCCAAAAAGGGACATAGGAAGTTTTTATTGTATTCGTTCTTTTGTAAATTTCTCTCTGAGGGTGTTTTGCATAAATTATTTACAGGGATATTGATGATTTTCTGGCAATTAGGTTTCCTATAGAAATATGTTCATATGCAACAAGTATGCAGAAGTAATTTTGCCAATGTTAATGCATAACATAATGTTACACAGATGACATTGCATTTCCTCCATTTTACTAATGCAAATGTGTTGCATATGAATTCATTTCTGGGGAGAAAAACATTTCTTGCTGCCTTTAAACACAGGATTAAAGATTCAGTTGTCTATATTCTATATGTTGTCAGCCTTGTTATACACCTATTTTAGGCTTTCTGCCCACAAAGGATCTTCTTTTAAGGTGCTGCTTTATTTTTCTGAGAGAAAAGTCTCTTACTTGCACTAACACACTGGTGAAGTGAACCATAGAGCTACATTAGTTCTGCTTAAGGAAACCTGTATATTTTAACTAACTTGTATTCACACCAGTGCATGTAACTTCTAAAGTTGGAAAGAAAGAACACATTTTCTAAAGAATTCTCTTTCGAATGAAGCCGATGCACAGCAGAAGTTCAGAAAACAAGCTGTTTAAAAAAAGATACTTCTACAGTGGCTGCATCTGATTGCTGAAAAAAGTCAGATCACTAAAACATAAATATTCTCATAATCAAAAGAGTCACACTCTTTAAATGGAGTTCAGTTATGTAGTTACAGTGAGAGGTTCACAAAAGCAGCAGTTGGATGTGCTACAGGTAGAAGAGGTGCTAATAGACATGAGCCCTAAAGGTTTTTGAGTTTTTCTGTTTTTTTTTCTGTTTGCTATTGTCATTGTTTAAACATGGTTCATGGAGGCCAATAAAGACCCGTAACCAAAAGCTATGTGCCTGCTCATTTGTCTTCCAATACTCTTTTAATGAGACACAATAACAGAACTCCTGCTGTCTGCCTTGATTACAGCTCTGGTATATAAAACTTTTGTGGAAATGACATGGTACAGAGTACAACAAGAAAGGTACTGTAAGTGAAATACAGCTAAAACTAAATCACCATAGGTTTGTGTGGAAGAACTGTCAAAAAAACATCTTTATGTTTTTAAATCTGTGTTTCTGATACGGTTGGCAGTTGTTTTCCACCCAGAACACTTGTACAAATAAACAAAAGATTAGAGGAAGATTTCCAGTAGCATTTAAGCACAACATTTCAGATTGAGAATGACAGATAATGAGATGAGATGTTTATTTTGGAACAAGCAACTGTGTCATAAAGAGGTAGAAGAAAAGAGCAGCTGATTTCACTAATTAGCACACCTTCAATCAAAGAGAAGGAACTAATGAAATCACTCTGTGGCGTCTTTAGCCTTGTTTGAGACAAGTCAGGCCTCAGCAGAGTCAATCAGAGCTGATGACTGCTTGGCTTTGAACACTGGTTAGGAATTGTGTCTTGTACAAGTTGCGTGTACAATCTATGATAATGTCCGTGGATGAAGGCAACTGTAGTTTTTAGAGCCAGGCAATGCAGTTACTCTCCACCTGCATCATCTACATACATGATCGGGGACATAATATGCATTTCAAGATGTTTGCGCTCAAAAGCGGGCATGAGTTGGAGAGTCAATTTTGACAAATTAAAAGACTACTCCGAGGGGCTACTGATTATTTGAGGTGTGCTGCTAATTTTGCTGCTGCTTCAACGCTCAGCAGGAATGATGATGATGATGATGATGATGATGAAGCATTTAAATCAAAAGTTAATTAAAATACTACTCTGCAGCCCACCAGGGTTCCTCAAATAAGTATGAAATTAGATATCAATGATAAAGTTTACATTTTATTTTAATGCCTCCCATCACCCTGTGGTATGTGGATACGTTTTCCTCTGAGCAGGTCTCCTATAAATTACCTTCATATACAACTAAACTGCAACAGGAAATACATCTTGCTAGAAAGTAATGCTGGCTGAATAACATTTTCTCTCAACATAATGAGAACATGTTGTTAATTAACATATTTGGCAAGCTGCAAAAATGTTAACACTGAACGTATGAGTAAAACAATCAGAACAAGTGCACTTAGTTTTTTTTTTTTATCCCACCGCTTCATTCATTCAAAAAACATTACCTGTGATCATAATCCATGGAGCGATTGCATTTGTTAACACAATGTAATTGGGAAAACAGTAACATTAGAGATGACATTCATATACTGTGTACATGAATGTCATTTCAAAGAGACAGGGTTTTTTCCTCACATATGGGCACTAATCATGCCTCACGTATATTGAGATGCATCACTGCTGTTGGGTTTTAGTGGGTGTGGTTCATCAATAAGTAGTCTTATTTACTTGGTACCTGGCTCTACAAAATGATACGGAGAATACAACAGGTTCTGGCTTACTATTCTTGATATCCTTCATTGAGACAGCTGAGACTACTAAACTTTGACATGAGGATGCCAAAAGCACGCTACATAACCACTCAATAAACTGCTGCTGTCTATTTAGATATGATGCAATTATGAGACATGATTGTATACTGTTTTAATGTTTAGACAAGATACAATCAAGTGTAGCTTGACTTTAGCAATGTGGCATTCACAATAATAATAATAATAATAATAATAATAATAATAATAATAATAATAATAATAATAATAATAATAATAATAATAATAATACATTTTATTCATTGAGCGCTTTTCAAGATACTTAAAGTTAGCTAAAAAGGATCCTCGACTACAAAAAACACTAAAAGCACAAGGTAACACATTACCTTAATGATACATTAAAAGCAATTCTAAAAAGGTGAGTTTTGATCATCAACATTTTGAACATTGACACATTGATGCAGTCTGGGACGTATTTGGGGAGAGAGTTCCAGAGGGTGGGGGCAGCTGTGGAGAAAGTTTTGTCAACTCAGGTACAGTACTTGGTCCTGAATGGTGGAGACGGGAGGCTGGCTTCAGAGGAGTGGATAGCACAAGTTGTATTTAATATCCCACTAGAGGCATATGTAGGCCTTGTCTTGATGGCAGGGAACTGTGAAAGGGAACAACATTCATGCAAATGTACATAAATGTAGATTTCGATCATGTGAAATCTGTCAGCCTCTCTTTTTTAGGCCTATAACTCCACAGACAAAAATAAATAAATTGACTCTGATAATTTATCTATCATTTGTATTGTTTTACTCATACATTGCACCATGGTAGACTGCTGTGATGCATATGAAATGGGGCTCCTTGTGCAACCCCATAAAATTAAGCTTTGCTTTTTTTTCTTCACATAAACAGAAGTCACTATCCAAAGTGGCCGTCACTGTCATTTGATCTAATAATAAAGATATAATCATTTTCTTTGACACTTAATATTTAAATTCACTGAGTTTTGTCAATTGAATGCAATAGCGTCCCTCTGTAATGTGACTGGTGGTAAATGTCAGTGTGTATGGTCCCTCTTACAGTTGAGGAAACCATGTCAAATTACCAACAGGTGATGGTGAAGTTGATTAAAAATTAATAGTTAGGGCTATCACACAAATATATACAGTCACTGTCTTGGCCCTGTGGTCAAGTCTCTGCCTGGACAAGAAAGTGAAATTAACTATGAAGCCAGTAAAAACCAAGTAGCATCCTACAGGGCTGAAAAAGAAGCCAATGCATGTAAAGTGCCGAAAACTGCAGTTCCTTTGAATAGCCACTTGGGTTGTCTCCAAAAGTGAGTCTCATATGAGTCAATCCCCATCCCCACTATATTAAAATAACTCTGTACAATTAGTGGTGTTGGCCTCCTTTTTTCTCGTTCATGACACCTGTAGGCCTACGTTGTGCATTTTCATATAACTCACTAGGGGCGGGGGAATTTCTCGATTATGGACGACTCTGAATCAATTAACAAAAGTCAAGAATCAATTATTTAAATGTGAGTTAATAACTTGATGTTGACGGACGACAAAGGCGGAACCAAACAGTGAGGGCAGCGCAGCAGCCGGAAAGTGTCATAGTGTGCACACGCGAGAGTTCATCTGTAGTTCAACATTAAAAAAAAGAAGCGACCGCAGTATTTTTTGATTGAATAACTAAATAATAACTATTGTGAGACGATCGTGAAGTTAACTGTGAACTTTAAACGCTGTCAGCTAACACGCACAGCAGCATGAAACAACGTAAACTCTTAGGTGAAGAAAATAACTGGGTGCTCAGTCTGTCTCACCTCTACAACCCTGCAGCTCTCATACAGGAAGGTGAGCTTCACCCCTACTGGGTCTACATGTTTACTATTGACTTATTTCGGTCAGCTTATTTTATTTCGAATACACTTGTGTTTAACATGCATGTTGAATGTTTACATCCAGATTTTTAAATTACCTTCTAAATAAAAAAGGGGAGTTCATATATATATATATATGGTAAGCAAAGTTACATTGGATTTCAGCTTGTTTTTCAGATAATTTGCATTAGCATTAGCACATTTAACCATAGAGTGTAAATCTAAATGCACCTTGCTAACAAAGCTAGCAGCTACCAGCCAGTCAGCTCCACCCTCTCTTCTAAATAAGGCCACATTTGGGTCCAAAATAAAGGTTGGCAACAGTCAAATTGCAAATTCAGCACTTCAAAAGGAGAGTCCACAACCTAAGGGTGGCGCCACAGTGACTATGTTAGTTATTTTTTTTACAGTCTGTGAACAAAGTTTACAGCTGGGTTTAACTGAAAGCAACTGATGGTTTACTTATTTGTCAGTGTTGAAGTGCAGCTGTGCTGGGAGAACACAAAGCGTGGATATGGATCATCACAGAGACAATGACAGAAAGGCCAGCGACATCAAAACGTGAGTCTGACACTGTCTTTCTGTCTTTATTCACTCTATTCCTGCCTCATGGTTAAATGTCTTCTTAGCTATATATGTGTATTTATCTCCATGCTGGGACTGACAAGCCCGCAGAGGCTTGGAATAAGGTGGATTTTCCCCAAGTGTTGCATTTGTAATTGGTTCCGTCACCTGTCAACTGTATGTGGTTTCAGGATGAGCCTGATGTGCTGAGGCTGTCTGCTGCTTGTTTGTGAGAATTCATTCATGCATAGAGAAAACAATTGTGAGCAAGTCCTTTATTTCATACATACATAAAGAAATATGTGTAAGTCACGTATCTGCAGTATGATATGTGCATTATTATTGATGTGAACATACATAAATATGCCATCTAAATGCCAAGAATGTTCTAACTGAATGTACATTACAATCAGTTAGATGGTTTAATGTATTACACCACTATGAAACAGTCTGAATTTGTTAACTGTTTTGATAAAATGACACATTATCTTACTTTAAACCATATTTATTAGTAATCATCTCTGACGTGGCTTCTGACTGCACAACTGTTGTTATAAGTGCTTAGTTTCAGACTTAATTTAGCTCACCATTGATAAATGTGTGACTTCACAAGATGTCAAAAAGGAAAAATAACCATTTCAGTTAATTAAAAAAAAAAATCCTCTAATTGCGCTGCTATTTTCTTGTGAAATCCTGGGCACTATAACCTTTTTCAGGACTCAACAGATCCCTCAAATGAAACAATCTGACCAGAAAAATCTGTCTCATGCCCAAACCGTAACTTGTGATGAGGGGTCACAAGTAGACAATGATTCATTTTGAGTCACAAGCCAAAAAGGTTGAGAACCACAAATTGAACTGATCGTCTTGCGTCTCTTAAAGAACAGCCAGTCCCAGTGTGCCACCTGTGGTTTAAATGGACAAGAAGTGCACAAAGGAGTCGGTCATCTATTTAAAAAAAAAAAAAAAGGGTCACTGACTGGTTTAGTATGTGAATGAACTTTCATACATGATCTTTTATATCAGTGTCAAATCGAGAGCCTTCCTTTTTTTAAGAGCTCTGTGGGGGCAGAAAATAAATAGAGCAATATTCAGAAAATGGCTTCAAATAGGACTCAGCTAGCGCGGACAGAATAAGTGACTCCAGCTGATGACAGGAACTCCCACACAGGAAGCATTAATACCCCTGTTTGTTTTATCTTGAGACACACTTTATATTTATGTACACACACTCACACACACATTCCTATCGGCTATATAAATGTTTGAATGTTCAGTTTGGTTGTCTTTTCAGATAGATGCCCCCTGAATATACACTCTTTGTAAGTACATTATCCATTATACAACATGGAACAGGACTACAGCATCATTGTATTGGGGTCAAGTCAAAATTCCTATTTTAGTCCTATTTTAAGGCAAAGTATTCTTGAGGTGATGTTCATCGTAAAAGTGTTTATAAATTTGTGTGCCAACGACCATGCTGCCTGCAGGTTTGATGACTTGGATCACTGCAGGCAGACCAGTTGTTTTCCAAGTGTTTGGCCGTGTATTAAACTCTGCTTCTGGTGGCGTGAAGTTGATAGTGAAAGGATTTCACATCTTGAGTATATCCCCTGCTCTCGACACTTTTTTCTACTCAGAAATGAGAGGATATTTGCCGCTTGAGGGCTGAATTTTGTTTTGCAGTGTAAAGAATCAAAATAAAAATCTGTGAGCAAGATTTCCAAAGCGTAACATTTTTTTTTTTAGATGACATTAGAAATTGTATAATACGGTTCAGACTTGTTTCACTGTGTCAATAACCAACATAAGTCTGAACTAATCAGTTGAATTTTGAATGAATAAAACAGAGACTTCACCATCACCATCATATACAAATAAAAGTCAAGGTACTAATCATGTCACCTTCAAAAACACATTGCATCTAAGGCAAAAAATAAAACAATAGTTTCCTTTATCTATTTCTCTGTCATAAATATGTATTATTTTCTTGATTAATTCATACGTTTTTGGTCTATAAAATGTCAGGAAATGGTGATAAATGATCAGTGTTTCCCAGAGCCCACAGAAACGTGCTCAAATATCTTTTTTACACTTAACAATAGGGGTGAGTAAAAAAATCGATACAGCATAGCAATACAATATTGCATGGCAATATTGTATCGATACCAAATATTGATATTTTATTATATAAATTGCAAATGTAAACTTAAGTTTTTGGTACTAGAATAATAAAATCAATTGCTTTCTCAGTCCACTAGATAGCTTTAGTTTGTTTTCTGGTGAGGTCAACAGAGGTGACTGTCAGCGTGCAGGAGGAAGTTTTCCTTTGGGGACATTATTTGCAGTTGAAAAAAGTTAATGAATTACAATATATCGCAGAATATCGCAAGATATTTAAAATTTCAATAATATTGTATCGTGACACAAGCATCGTGATAATATCGTATCGTTGAGCCTCTGGTGATTCCCACCCCTACTTAACAATCAACAAAATATATTGAGTTTCTGTGAAGACTAAATAAACAAGAAAATATTAATTTGTATTACATTTATTTTAGAGGCTGGAACAAGACAATTTGAGTTTTTTCTTAAAAAATGACCTATTATCAATATAGTTGATGATTAATTGAATCATTGCATCTCTACAGATTCTGGGTTTATTCTTTTTGCTTTCCCGCTTGTTTTTTTGCTCATAGTGGACAAAACATAAAGGTAGAATTTATTACAAACATATTATAGGTTTTCAGAAGTGGTAATACGTTTTCTGCTATTTCAGTTTACAGTTTTAAGCCCTTTATTGTGCAAACAGTTTTTAAAAAAATGGTGTTTCCGTCTGCATTTGTATAACATATGGTTTACATGTCATTGCATTAAAAGCTTTTTAATTATTGTACATGAAAGATAAAGGATATTTATTTCCCTCATTTCTTGACATTGTTAAACCTGTTTTCTTTCAGCACTTCTTAAAGTGAATTTATACGTTTATTAATGATATTTTTATCTATGAGGTTGAACGAGTGCCCACACAAGTAAATCAATTAATCAACATATAAGAAATGTCTTAATCACTTTACTAATTTAATTACAGTACCTGCGTCATGTTGGTGCAGGTTTCTTTCTTTTGTCTGTGTCATATAATTAATAAATACTTTTCACTTCTTTTGACAGCTGATTAGAAGGATACCAATTATAATTTAGCATAATAATAGTGATAATAAATAATAAAAAAAATAAAAATAAATAAAGTTAACAAAATATTATTGTTATGTATAGTGTTGGCAACTTCATCTTGTGTGACCCTTTAAACATATGGATCCATGCATGGGTATGCTGCACCGAAATGTATTTCACGCCCCAGTGAGAGTGCAGCTATTGAGAGAAGCCAGGCTCATGAAAACAAGAGCAGTAGTCCAAATTATAGTCGTCATGAGTAATAAGGGTCCAATAGAGCCTCTCAGGCCATTTCTCCAAATATCACCCCATTTTCTTCTATCATATACCACTCTGCCGACTATAGACTGCGTGCGTGATGTGTTTATGGGTGTATTTGTATGTGTACGCTTGCCTTTTTATATCCTTATGAGGACCCGAGTTGTAATGGGAAGCTGAAGACATGTTGTTATATTAGTTTAGGGTTAGCTGGATATTATTTTAGGAATGCATTAAGGTTAAAGGTCAATGGAAAGCCCTCAAATACATGAACATACAGTAATGCATTGTGTGTTTGCAACCATGAACTTATACGTTACTGTTGAGCATTGTTATGTGGGTGTTTGTGTGTCTCTTTTGTACATTTGTGTACTGTATCAGTGCGTGTGAGTGTCTGTGTATGTTATGATGAGATTGTTGTTATAATAATAATAATAATGATGATAATAATAATATAGTTATTTTAGAGAGGGCACAGTAATGACAGGATTACCTTCACATTGTCAAAATAGACCCACAGAGCTTTTGTCCATTAAGGTAAATACACCTCTTACAATTTCTTTTATGCTTTCTGGCCACACACACACACACACACACACACACACACACACACACACACACACACACACACACACACACACACACACACACACACACACACACACGTATACACGCTGGGACTAAAACCCACTTATAATAACTATAATAAACACCTTTTATTACCCCGGTAAGGCAGACATCACCAGCACACTTCTGATCCAGCCTCCAGTAACCCCCTGAAATGATCACCCGTACACAGTTTCCCCTTTCTCATACATGCCTCCATTATTTGTCACTTCCTATTATAAGATTGATAAAAGATAATAGTTCTAATAGTTATGTATGCGTGTATGAATGTGTTTATTTTCTCATTAATTAGAAAAGAGGTTTTTCATTGAGGTTATTTGTTAAAAGTAGAAAGTTGTTTCTGTCATTAAGAGAAAATTAGTTGCTCGCTCAACTACTTTCTATTTATTTCTCATTTTAACTAGTGTTTTAATGCATTATGTTAGTCGTCACCAGCTTCTGAGCTAAACTGTGTTAGGACAGACCCTGATGTGTATGCCAAGACGGATGATATCAGATTTCTTATCCGGCTAAAGATGCATAAATGTGTATAAGTGTAGTGAATGAGTATTAGATTGGATCCGGATTCATAAGATACGAGACACATTAAATGACCTAAACAGGGGTATAAAGTAGGGGTGCAAAGATACATTGATACATCGATTTAGTGATTGATGAGCCAATAGTATCGATGCAAAATGAAAACATCGATCAGACATTGATCATCGTGCGTTATTTTGACATTGAAAATCCAAGCGATGCCATGGCAACTGGCCAGAAAAATAGTCTGTGAAAATCCTGAGCTGCTTTTTACCCAGGCGGGGTGTTCTGGTCCTCTGAAATGATGCGAACACGGAAGTAACTTAAAACTGCATTCTATCAAAAAGCCACCAGGGGGCGACCGTTTTGGTGTCAAAAGGACTTCCGTCTCTATACAAGTCAATGGAGAATTCACCAACTTCTCACTTGATTTCTAACCTCAGTAAATGTTTTCAAAATGTGTTTATGGTCTCAATCGTTAGTTTAAAGCCTTCTTCAATGCAGTATGATGTTCATTTGTGACATTTTGGCCTCCCGGATTTTATATTTGACGGTAAAGCAGGGTATGCATTAGGGCGTGGCTACGTCGTGATTGAAAGATTTAATTGGTTCACAGGTTCAGGAAGGCGCCTCTTGCTCCTCCTGATGCCCATATAAGTAGAATCCATGTTTTTTTTTTACCCGGCATGCACCGGAAATTCAAGATGGCGCTGCCCAGATCCGAAACTATTCGCTTCCAAGCAGCAGTCCACAAACCAATGGGTGACATCACGGATGTTATGTCCATTTTATATACAGTCTATGTTTTTACCACAAAAACTAGACCCCAACTCTAAAAGAGCGATGAGTTTCACTGCTGTCAGCAGTCAGCAACATGTCCGTAGCTGGATTACCCTGGTGCAGCACATCTTTTGGGCAAAGTAAAGTTTTTCCCCCGCAGCATGATAGGCTTGCAGTTTTGAAACATAAGGAAAATCCTGCTTTACTAAAAAATAATAACTTAATGTTCTTTTGGTTTTCTTTTATAGAATGTGAATATTTGAAAGCTCAATATATTACAATGTGGCACTTAACCTCTTCTTCTTCTTCTTCTTCTTCTTTTTAAGCTAGATTAGTTTTCATAAATGTCTGGTTGAGCTCAGAAATAAAAATGGCAAATTATATTTTACATGCTTTTTGTGATTTGATATGAATGGAAGTGATTATGTTAAATCAGCATGTGATTTTTTTATTGTCTCATATCGACCACTGACTCCTGAATTGAACCAAAATCTTATCGTGGCAGACTTCATGATATTGGCAAACATCAAATCGTTGTCCATTGAATCAATATAATATTGTGTCTTGAAGAAATGTGTGATTTACACCCGTAGACTAAAGTGACTCCTTTTTTCATAGTTTTTAGTTTCGTCCTCCTCCATCTCAGCCTCCTGTGTCTCCATCACTCTCTCTGTCTGTCAGTATCACTTTCCTTTGAACCTCTCATCTAGTGTAGCTGTTCACCCCTTTAGCACACACACTTTTCCTCTGAGTGGTCCACACACACACACACACACACACACACACACACACACACACACACACACACACACACACACACACACACACACACACACACACACACACACACACACACACACACAGGTCTTTCACCCTGTCCCTCTATATCCTTGACTGTCAGTCTCTCTCTCTCTCTCTCTCTCTCACTCACTCACTCACTCACTCACTCACTCACTCACACACACACACACACACACACACACACACACACACACACACACACACAGTATTCCACTCCAATTTAGCGTTGCTTTCCATTAACATGTGTTTGTCCGTCCCTGTAGGCTCTGCTCTACTACACTAGTTGATTTACAGCTCTTATCAAATACATATTGCCAAGCGAGTGAGACATGCAACCTTTCATTTGCACGCTGCCGCCCTGCAAATTCGACATGCTACATTAACAAGAAAAATGACTGCTGCTATGCATGCCAAGAGCCCAAGTGAGTGTGTGCATGCGTGCATGCGTGCGTGTGTGTGTATGTGTATGTGTATGTGTATGTGTATGTGTATGTGTATGTGTGTGTGTGTGTGTGTGTGTGTGTGTGTGTGTGTGTGTGTGTGTTTGGGAGAGAGAGAGAAAGATACATTTTTTAAAAAGCTACTGAAGGATGAGTGTGTCTGAGTTTAGGCTTAACCATCTATGTGGGTGAGAGAGAAAAAGAGAGGGCATGTATATTTGTGTGTTTTTAATGTGTGTAATTTGTTGCTGTGTGTAGTTTCAGCAGTGAAGTCGTACGTGGTCGTGAACAGATCGTGAGGTCCAAACGGCTCACTCTACCATCAGCGTGTCCTAGGTGCCCACCAAGGGGAAACAGTGTTTGAGAGAAGATGAAAATTAATCGGGGAAAATGCTGTTATTAACTGATATGGATGCACTCGCTCGCCTTGTGTATATGTTCACTGGCATATTAAACAAAATCAATTACAGCTTTTATTGGTCGCACTGAAACTATCAGTCAATCGATCAATGGACAGAAAATTAATTTGATTAACAATTAATCATTTCAGTCATTTTTCAAACATAGCATTCACTGATTCACACTACTCAAATGCTGCTTTTCTTTTTCATAAATAATGGTAAACTGAATATCTTTATGAAGAAAACAACAACACGATTTTCAGCATTTTATATAATTTCATAGACAGAACATTAATGAATAAATTGTGAAAATAGTAATCAGAAAATAGTTGTTAGTTGAAGTACTGCTAATCAGCTCATTAGGCTAAAGGTCAGAATAGGGTTGGCCATAATTTAAAAAATGATGATACCTGTCCCAATCAAAGTACCCTTAAAGTGAGACCAATACCAATTGAGTACTTCATGCGATACCCATTACGCATTTGTGCACTTGCTTTTATCCGGTGTAACAGGCGTGTAGTGTAGCCATACTTTAGAGCGTTTAGGTGGCATTTTGGCTGCTTAACTGTTAAGCGCACTAACTCAAATTCACTGCAACTTCACCACCACAGATGGGGTGTAGCTGCTGTGGCAGTGGGCCAATCACATGTGGCATTAAATAGAAGAACGCTCGTGTTGATTGGCTGTAAGCAAGTCCATACAAATGGTCATATTTTCTAGCTCTGTGTGCAAAAAGGATCATTTGATGGGAGACTTAAATACTACTTGGTATCAATTTACTTCGGTCGATACCTTAAAGGTATCAAGTACCGATACCCAGCCCTAGGTCAGAAGTTTTCTCTCTACATCATGACTACAAACAGGGACATGTATTGGTAATACAGCTGCTCATGCTAACCTAAATGAACACATAAACAACTGTAATAAACAAGAGTTGTTACGACTCTCTTTGAGATTAAATACCGGGGGATTAATGGATGTTTTAACCTAATCCAGCCACTGAAGCACAGAGTGCAACAAGAGATGAATCAGGTCTTGTTTCAGTTGGTGTAAATTCGAGTCTGTAAGTATGTGTGTGCGTTTCAAAAATTTACTCGTAAAGTCACGATGCATTCACTTCCTAACTGCAATGTTAGGTTTTAGTTTGGTAGAAGGGCAGCCAGAGCTTAATGAGTCACCGGAAGTGCCAATATTTGCTAATAATTGTGGAAATGAAAGCCCTCCTCTGTTTGCATTATAATGAACTCTTACTTCCCTGCAGTAACACGTAGATATTGTGACTTTACCACCAGCTGAGATCATTTTCATCTAGATACTCTTTTTTTTTTTTTTTAAAGAAATATTTTGGTACATTCTCTTACTCATCTAATTAACCTTTGCATTACCACAGGGGGTTCTCCCAGCGGACAGAGGCAGGCAAAAGTGAAACCAAATTACGATCAGTTGATCAGGCACGGCCAATTAGTATCCTAGCACCTGTACTTCCCAAGGTTTTTGTAGAAAGTTATGGCTCTGCAGTTACTGTGAGTGGAGTGTCTGGAGATGAATAATCATTTGCAGGTTTTCATTCTAATTAGGACACAATTATCATAGAATGATTTAACTCCTCTGTTTATAAACACAGTATGATTGGAACAGTAGTTTTTTTCTGTCTTTCTATGTAATATGTCGTTGTATGTGCAATGTGACAATGTTAAAATAGCATTTTAAGTTTAAAAAAAAAATCTATTAAGTTCTGAAATGTTTCCATAAGAAAAACAACCCACTAATTTGTGTTGATTGTCCACTGTTACTAACTGTTGTTAGTGTACAGTACAATATAATACAGTACAGCAAATCTGTCAGAAAATTTGTGTCTGAGCTGTCTCTGGATTTGAACTGAACCTTTTCCTTCGCAGGCCTTGCTGTGCTGCAAAAATAAAAAGACTGACCGTAAATGACACAAGACCCCCGGAGGTAGTTGTAAGTACTTTAGGAAACTGACTTATCCTGGTCTGCCTATCTGTCCTGTTTGAATTGATGAATGACCAGTCAGGAGGTTTTCTGCAGTGCAGGAGTTTTATACACAACGTCATGTACACAAACAGTTGTGTAACTGTCTTTAAATGTCCTTTTACATTTCCTTCAGTGTCTAATCCCTAACTTTTAACCTAACTTAATACCCACCTTGCATACCTCTTACTTATGCTTTTTTTTTTTTTTTTTTTTTTTTTAATTATCATTCTTCCATTTAATAGCAGCGTGGAGTTGATGGGAAATGTGGAGTGGAGGGATACATGGTCAGTGTCTTAGCCTCCTTGGCCACCAGGATACAACCTTGTGATTCAATTAGACGCACTAATTATATCCAAGTTCTCACTCTAAATTAACCCCTGAATTTATTGTTCTCATAAGTGGCAGAAACGATTGTGTGATCATGTGTTCAAATTTCAGTTAGCTCATAAGAGTTACACACACAGATCTGCAGCAGTGCGTTATAAATGTGTGTGTGTGTGTGTGTGTGTGTGTTTGTGTGTGTGTGTGTGAGACAGTCACTTGTACAAAATGGCGCACACTGAAACACACACGAACACTGCACGGGGCGTAATTCATGGCCCATTAATCGCTCTGTGACCTTCCTGAGGTGTTTGGTGATCCACAGCTCTTAGTGAGCTTGCAGGCTAAGAGATCCCACTACTCACACACACACACACACACACACACACACACACACACACACACACACACACACACACACACACACACACACACACACACACACACACACACACACACACACACACACACACACATACATAGACACACACGACTGACAGCCTGTTAGCTTGTTCACAGATCATGGTGTTAATAGATGGTGGCATTAGTCACTGTTTACACACACATTTTCTTCACATATACACTCACATTTGATAGAGATACATGCACATCATACTCAGACACTGAAATTACAATCTGTGTCAATGGTGTAGCAACTAATGACCTCATTACTTGTGGCATATACACACATACTCAGACACACGCACACATTATGATAGATACAAGGTTCGCAAACACAAAATAAAATGTACACTACTCAAGTACACACAGACACACACACGGCTCAGTAACTGTTTCTGTGCAATTAAATCCACTGGCTCACCTCCTGGATACACAAATACATGTGCACACAAAACAACACAGAGGTCAATCCTCAAGGTGAGAGCTGTACAACCTTAGTATTTATATACAACTAAACACAAATACACACACACATGCGCACACACAAACACACACACACACAACCCGGGCTTATCACTGACTTGTTTCAAACCCTCTCTCTCTCTCTCTCTCTCTCTCTCTCTCTCTCTCTCTCTCTCTCTCTCTCTCTCTCTCTCTCTCTCTCTCTCTCTCTCTCTCTCTCTCTCTCTCTCTCTCTCTCTCTCTCTCTCTCAAGCATGCACGTACACACACACACCTCTGCAGCAGGTACATGCCTGTTCAGCCCACCCCTCTACACCATCTGTCCCACCTCCCCTATTAAGAGTCCTGCAAAGTCTACCTTGATTTATGACTCTGCATTTGTGTGTGTGTGTGTGTGTGTGTGTGTTTACTTAAGCCTGCACTAATAAGCTATGTGAGTACAGTATGTGTGCATGTGTGCGTGTGAGAAAATGGATATGTCTGTGTTTGTCTGTGTGTGTGTGTGTGTGTGAGCATACATGTGTGATGTATGACATGTTAAGTCAGACTCAGAGTCCTAAATGGCTCCTCTTCCATTCAGCTCTCCTCTCCTTAATGACAACTGGAGATTCAACAAGAGAAGAAAGAGAAAGATGGAGACATCAAATGAGGCACATAACAGAGAGACAAAACGGTGAAAAGAAATCTTTAAAAAATGAGGCAGAAATAATTAGAACAATTAGGAGCTTGAAAGAAATTGAGAGTGATAAATGCTGGTAGCAGATTTAAATTCTCATCATCATTCTGCACATATTGTGACCCTATCAGCAGAACCTTCAAATGAAGTAAAAAATATTCAGTAGTGCTCCCACACAATCTTGACACTGAAATATAACTGAGGTCATGTTAAGCAGAATGTGAACAGGTACTAATTGATTAAATTAAATTATATATTTGCATCATACTGAAGTATGATTTGTATTTTTCGAAAGGGCAAGGTAAGCAATTAATTTTGTACATCTTGTGAAGTGTGCTTGTTTTGCAGAGATTAACTTCTTAACAACAACGGGACCAAATTGTAGTGCGAGGGAGTTCACGGTCAAGTTGTTTAAATCCAAAAAGTTTGGTGTGAGTGTCTGTAAATTTAACCTAATGAAGAACGAAAAGTGCTCTGCCCTGTGCCAGGGAAAATATCAGAGTTTGGTAATTCTCTCCACAAAGCCAGTTTGTTGAAGAACTGGACTTTAAAGACTTGGGCTGAGCAATGCGTTGGCCAGAAGGAAAATGCAGTTGGCATATGGACTAAGCAACAGCAGCATGATGCCATGTGGTTGGAATACATTTCACAATTTTGAACTTTTCTTTTTTTGGCAGAGACAAACAGCTTGTAGGAGTTTAACATGCAACTGTTGGAAACCCTGGTGATTGTATGTTGTGTGCTTATGATGTTTTTCATTATGTTACAAAACGCTGTGTAGGTAGGCTATATAAAGAGATGATTTTCACGGGTCTTTGCACGCTTGCCAGTAGCCATGTTCACAGATTACAGGATATGGAAAATGTATCCAGGGTTGTAGAGGAAAGATGATGGGCAGATGCTTTTTACTGAGAGGTGGAGGCTGTGCCAGTTATTTTTAACATCTTGGAAATGCGCTACAGAGACCATGTGGTACAGTCAATTTATTGTGTGCATTATGAGCCCAGGCATTGATATGTACAGCTGGGACAATGAGTGCAGTGGGCTCAGACGAAAGGCTTCCAAATTGAGAGACATTTAAGAGCAAATGGATGTGTTTGACAGAAAGAAAAGAGCAACAGATAGAGTTGAGTACTCTTCACATTTGAACTAATAATAGTACCGGTATCTGGAATTTGGCACTGGTATGGACGTTTTTCTCAGTACTTTACTCTCTCTGTAATAACACATTTGTTGATTACACAGAGAGACTGTAGGATTACCATGCTAGGCTAACAGTCTGTCAGCTTTGTGACTTTAAATCTGTGCATTGACGTCTTTGAGAGCACACAAACACAGTAAACACACCTGTCACCTGCCCAGCAATGCTAGCCATGGTTACTCGCTGCTAGCTGCTCTGCAAGCTAGTAAAATGGATCCGATGTGTCTCTAACACTTATACACACACGCACGAGCCAAGCACATCTCACCCATACCCATGACCAGATACACATTCATACCCATAAAACTTAAAATATGGTCTAAAATATAAATAATTCAATGAATGGCAATGAGACATGACAGTATTCACAGTTCATTATTGCACTGGGTCCCTTATTGCACAAAATTAATCTGATGTGTCTCTCCATATCCGTCTGTTGGTGGTCCTGCCATTGCCGTCGATACAGAGTCCCTGCTTTAGTTCTTAGCTTGTGAGTTAGTCTTTCCATGGAATATACTTCCTCTGCAATGTTGTTTTACTGCCAATCTATTTCAAGAAATGTATAATTACACCATGTGTCAATTTCTGCAGAGGGAGAAAAAAATGAAACCCAGCATACAGACCTTTATATTAATACCCTGTATGCTAAATGGAAAAAAACAAACTAACAGTTAAATAAAGTAATTATACAGATTCTTGTCACGTCGCTCTGACATCCAACACTCCTGCCTTTCCTCTTCTTTCTCCTCACTGTCTATCTTCTCCCTGCTCCTCTCCACCCTCATAGTCTCTCTTTACCTCTCACGTCTCCCACTGACACTTGTTCTTTGCCCCCCTCCCTCCAGGCCTACTTGTTCAAACATATTACTGTGGTCTTGTTTTCCTCCTTCGTTGAAGTCACAGGGCCTCGTATGGAGCAATACCTGCATCGATGTCAGGTCTGCACGATATGAGAAAAATCTGTGATAACATTGTTTAGAAAAATGTGATCAATGAGTGACTCTTGAATCCTGTAGAAACATGGTGGATTTTTCTGGCACAACTTCACCTACTTCCAAAGTGCATGGAGAAGGGAAAAATGTCTGAAGAAAGTCAAAGCTCCAGTAATATTATAAAACACATTACAAGCATTATTTAAATAGGGTATTTAAAAAGCAGCAAACAATTTAA
Organism: Scomber scombrus; assembly: GCF_963691925.1. Classification (NCBI taxonomy): domain Eukaryota; kingdom Metazoa; phylum Chordata; class Actinopteri; order Scombriformes; family Scombridae; genus Scomber; species Scomber scombrus. The sequence continues at coordinate 24,751,177 of NC_084973.1, forward strand.
AAAGGTAAAAAAAAATTGCCTGAAATCACATGAACAGATACCCACTTACCCATTGGCTGATACATATCTGGATGCACATAATTGGTTATTTTTTGTATTCTTTTGTCTCCTGAATCCAAAATAATTACAAATTCCTAAAGTTCCTTCTTCAGCCATCCAACTAACCTTGCAGTCACCATCAAATTGACACCAATTAATCTAAGGGTAGCTGATGGCTAGTTGGGGGTTTATCTGATTAGCCAAATAGTGTGAATGCATGACCCATGTCTCCACAGCTCCATCTGATAGGTTAGTGTTAATTTATCATGTTTCGGGCAGTCTTATGAAATGTGTTTATCTCACTTGTTCATGTCATAATGATGATAAAAAAAAAAATGATTTATCTGTCAGCATTAATCTGTGTGTCCCCTTATGTTTGAATTCTCTGTGTGTCATTGTCTGCATCTATTTATGTAAGTATGATTTTTGGTCCAGACAGATTTCCCCACAGGAGTTAGTGACATCTTATTGAGTGTGTGCATGTTTGCTGCAGGTGCATACATTTGTGGATTCAAGCTGTGTGTGTGTGTGTGTGTGTGTGTGTGTGTGTGTGTGTGTGTGTGTGTGTGTGTGTGTGTGTGTGTGTGTGTGTGTGTGTGTATGTGTATGTGTATGTGTATGTGTATGTGTGTGTGTGTGTGTGTGTGTGTGCGTGTGTGTGCGCTCTAACGTCCATCCCTGCATGTCTTTCTATGTGCACATTTGTGTGTTTGTGTATGTGCATGTTTGTACCTGTATATCTCTGGTGGTCCTACAAATAGCTGATACAAATTACATCCCAGCATCCGCCCTCTATCTATGTGTGTGCGTGTGTGTGTGTGTCATCCCTACATGATCATTCGCGGTGAAAATTACTTTTCTTCGCTACGCTTGACGTTTCTCTACACTTGCTTTTTTTTCTTTCTCTCTCATCCTCCCTTCAGGTTCCCTCTGTGCCTAGATACTGTAAGCCTTATTTACATTCACAGCCAGGCGGATCCCCCCGGGAGACCCGCAGATGTCCAGCGTGTTGCCTTGACAAAGACAAGCGATGCTTTGTGCAGCGGGCCTCTGCTGGCTCTCTCAAGTTTTGGCTCAGTTTGTCTTCTTCCTCTTCTGGGTAGGACTTTTTCTCTCCACCCATCTCGCTCGAACACTACCTCAGTTTCATCTTCATACTATCACCTACAATGAACTTGGCCTGCAAATATGTATTATCTGTGTGGCCATAGATTAATATCCTTATACCTCTGTGTCACAAAATGCATAAAAAAACTCTCAAAAACATGATAAAAAGCAAAAATATTAAAAAGAACAAAAATTTGGGTGACCTTCCTTTATTCTGAACACAGAAAGGATAAAGAAGTGCAAACATGCTCAGTTCCATCTGCCTGCGACCTACTGTCTACTGATGAGAAATGCCCGAGTGGAGTTGTTTCTGGATAAACTACACAGCCATGTTCATCACAATAAAGAAATGTGTCACATGATATATGATGACATTGGGTTTAGATATTGGCTTCACGTTTAATACTTATTTTTAGGATATATTAATTATTAGTTTTAGTCTCTTGGGGGAATCTCAGGGGAATTCTTAAAGGTTTACTACGCAGGATTTGTCGAATGGTGTTTGACAACATTCAGCATTAAAAGCTGACCCCTCCTCCCTGGCCTAATGAAGAGAGAGAGAGAGAGAGAGAGAGAGACAGTAAAGTGGTCAAGTGAGCTAGCGAGTGAATGAAGAGAGCAAGTGGTGCTGGTGAGAATGAAGCCGTGAATCAGAGTAATAAAACTTTAATTTAAAATACTCTTTCTATCTCAGTTGTTTATATTGCTGACCTGTCTATTTCACCCCACCTCGTTCAGATTTCCATCTTTCTTTCTTTTATTCCTGCTGTGTGGATGTTGGCGGGAGTGAGTTTTATGTTTAAGTTGGATTTTTGCATTGTCTCTCTTCCTGGTCAGTTTGCTTTCTAAAAATGATCACATGATCACAAAACAGAATAAACAATATTCCAAGCAATCAACAGTAAATAAGACATGTGAAATACTTTGAAACATTGAGAAAAAGCTGCATGTTTGTTTGTTGGATTCCCAGTGTGTTCAGCCTAATTTTTATATTTGTTTTACTTGTTTATTTATTGTACATACAAAAAAAAAACATAATACAAAAAAGTAACAAAAGAGAAATGTGTGCAGAAGGAAATAAAACCCATAAGGGCTTATCGGGTAGTCCTCCTATGGTGAGACGTAGGCAAGGCAGTTTTATTTATATAGCGCATTTCATAAACAGTGGCAACACAATGTGCTTTACATAAAACAAACATGTAACAGAAAAAATTGGAAATAAAAACATGGAATTTGAGAAATAAAAATAAAACCCAATAATAGTAAACACATACATACATTAGACTGGTGTTGTAATATATTAAGTACTACAACAGGGCTAAATATATTGTAAATGAAATGTATCATATACTATTCCAGGATTTGTAAGTCTTTTTTATTGTCTTATGATCTCACACTCCACTATAACATCTAACGCAAAAATCACTAAAAGGCCAAAAAAAGACAAAACAGAGGGGCAGCAATAACAAATTATTTGTCATCTAAAAAACTGTTCAACATCTCTGCTGAACATTTTGCAATCAGATACCCACTGCGTAAAGTCCAAGGAGGGCACAGCCTTGCACCTTTGCTGAGTGTGGCAGCTCCGTTATCATTAGACACAACTATCTCTAATCAAAATTCTATGTTACTGTCGTTCTGGGGTAATGTCAGTGCAGCGAGCCCTTTTAAGCTATTTTAATGTCTCCTATTGTGAAAATGTAATATTATCTTTTTTAAAACCCACTCAGTCAAGAACAATGAGCTATTTAACATATTGTCTACTGTGTTCAGATGATGGACCACAACCTCTATAATAATCATGCCTCAACCTTTCAGTGAAACCTGGTAACTGTACATGTTAATTATACACAAACTGTACTCATTTTAATCAAGATTATTTCATTTTTCTACAAGACAGAGCTTATCAGAGTAATTTAAAAAGATCCTACAAACAAGTGAACAGAGAATTGCAACTTTCAGTCCGTCTGCCCCCACTCTCCTCTTCTAAAACCTCAAGACCCAGAAACAACAGTGACAGTAAAAACACTGCACAGTAACTGCAGTGGTGCTAGGTTTGGTCCTGGGATACCATCTGTCTCCAAGCAGCCAAACTACTCTTCAGGAAGCAACCACTGGAACTGTTTCACTTCTGAATTTGAGAAACCACTCTTTGCTCGCTTCCTCTCTTCATTTTCTGCATTCATGCTTTCTTTTCATTTCGTCACCGATTTTCGGGGTATTCATCTTTCTCAGTCTAGTATTTCTCTGTTTTCTCCTCCATCACTTAATCTCTCTGCATGTGCTTTTTTAAAATTAGATTTTCAGACTGTAGTTTTCCTTTTGCATAAATAGTAAAATTATCTTACAGCTCTATTACAGCTGCAGAGACTGATCTGCTCTTTACTTTAACCAATTAAGTTATGGAGAGACCATCAAGATATCAAGAAAAGATTTGTGTGTTTAAGGTGAAATTAGTTTACGTGTGTTTGTGGGCAAGAAAGTAGGATTTAGTGAGCTTTGGTAACGAAGGGGTTACTGCACATGCTACATAATTCCAGCATCCCTGGTTCGACTCTGGCAAGGGACTTTTGCTGCAAGTCATTCCCCTCTCTCTCTTACAGTTTCGTCTCAGCCTCTATGCCATGTACTTTCAAATAAAGGTAAAAAATGAAGTAGGATTTTGGATTTTACTATAACAAGCTGTTAAGGTTTTATAGAGAATAAAAATGTGTGTATGGATCTGTTGGTGTGCAAGTGATTTTTGTCTTAGGATGTGTGCATTGGATGAAAAATGTAGATGGTGGATTTGTGCAGAGTACAATACAAAAACAGTTGGTGTGTGTGTGTGTGTGTGTGTGTGTGTGTGTGTGTGTGTGTGTGAGAGTGTGTGTGAGTGTGTGTGTGAGTGTGTGTGTGTGTGTGTGTGTGTGTGTGTTGGAAGTTGGAGGCTCCTCTTTTGGAGGTACTGATGGGATGTTAGCTTCCATTTTAGGAGGCAGCCATGCTTATAAATCGCTTGATATTGTTTTGCTGCAGCAGGAGGGAAACATGCACAAGAGATGAAAACTGTTTGAAAATGAAGAAAAAGAATGAATGACAAAAGGTGAAAGTGGGCTGGTTTGGAGAAAAAAGGAGCATCTCTTTTGTTTCCTTCTCTTCCTCTCTCTCTCTCTCTCTCTCTCTCTCTCTCTCTCTCTCTCTCTCTCTCTCTCTCTCTCTCTCTTCTCTCTCTCCCTCACTCTCTCTTTCTCCATCTGAGTGGTTGTGACTTGCTGGTGTTTTTCTTTTTCCTTGCGATTTCCCCTCTCAAAATGTGTGGAGTGGGGGGCTTCTAATAAGTTTATTTTTATTTTGTGACACAGATGACTGAACAAATGGTTTCTGGACCAAATCGTTTCCCCCGCAGGTGAAACGTTTGTATTTGCTCTAGGTTTCCTATCAAAGAGAGGAAATTATTGCATTTCACAGGGTAAAAGTACTGACAGTACTGACATTAGGCTGAGAGTACTGACACTATCAAATAGGTTAAAGGAAGAAAAAAAACCTTCTTCCCTCTTGAAATCATCTTTGCTGAATAATAATTTAATCATTATTATGTATTTCATCGGTCCAGCTGTTTTTAGTATAACTGTAGAAAAGTGTTTTTAGTGCTTTTTTTGTTGTGTAGTTGAGTTGTGGTTGTCTGGTAAATATGTATTCACACGAGCCAAGTAAAGAACAATTCTAACTTGCTCCAGTGTGTTCACGTATTTGCATATTGTTATCTACATTCTGTCCATGCTAGCTGTTATATTTTGTGTCTAGTGGAAGAAGTAGAGGTAGAGTGTAAAGTTTATCTTTTGTTGTTGCCAACCCTCTTATTATTTTTATTCCAAGTCTTGTTTCTGTCACATCCCTCACACAAAGCCTTACAGCGCTTCTACCCAAACAGTCTGTATTGATCTAAACACAATATGACTTGTGAAATGCAAGTTTGAGTAATTTTAGTTGCCGTTTTGTGTTGTGAGAAGGTGTAAGCAGCATCAGCTATCCATGGTGTCTAATATTAGTACACTATGCAAAACTAAAGCTACCTTCGGTTTTATTATCATGGTTTTGATGAGGGCCCAACCAATACTGGATTAAAAAAAAATATATATATATCACCCGATAACTTATAATGTATATATATATAAAATATATACATAAACATACTTTTTTTTGCCATGATCCCCTAAAAACACTTGACAAATATATGTAATGAAGACATGCAATTTTACCATTTGACAATAAACTTTATTGTATAAAATAACCAAAACTTCACTGGTAAATATTGGTATATTGGTATATTAAACTTGAATTAAGAAAAAGGATCAAATGTACATTAAACGCTAACTATTAAAACATATTAGACAAAATTTACGTTGATACCGATATATCTGTGATAGGTCAGTGTTGGCCGATAGTATCAGCTGACCGATATATCGGTCGGGCTCTAGTTTTGACCCTTATTTCTATCAGTGATGATAGTATTTATCAAAGTAATTGCTGAAATCTGGGAACATGGAGGCATTACAAGTCCGAAATGAGCAAGAAACATGAACGGCCTGACAATCTGACAAACCAAGATTAATGAAGGCTGTTTAAACCATTTTACCTGTAGATCAAAGCAAAAGTAACCCTAAGATGTACTGGGATGGACCACAGTCAGTGAGGTAGGTCAAATTTGATCCAGGAAGTCTGTTTGTCTGTTTGTGATGGAAGTTTACAACTGGCAATATTTTTTTTTATTTTCTTCCACACAAGTTTGGCTAAACTGGGTTTTTAGTGAATGTAACAACAGCTTGGTCTAAGGTACAAACATACAAAAAATAGTTGGCCTATAACAAGATTTGTCAGAGCCAAATTGAAAGCATCCATTATGCATGTGAAGAAGTATCAATAAATGGAAGTGAAATGGCTTCAGTCGCTCAGTCACATGGCACTGTTGCTCCAGCCGGCCACAACCAGTAACAACCAATATAACAGTGACAAGTTTATTCATTAATACTTTCCACCCACAGTGATGTCATGTCTACATGTGGTAATGATGTTTTCATCCCACAAGCAAATCATTTTTAACTAGACACCATGTGATTTATATTTACATCTTGGTGTTTCTGGCTAAGAGCCAATCATATTTAATGCGTAGGCTCCTGTGCGTGTGTCCACCTCACCTGAATCTTCATGTTTTCTTGTTGAGATTTTCAGGTACACAATGAATTTTAATACCAGATGAAAATGGGGCCTGAGCAACTGTTGACAAATGTGATTTACCTGGGGATAAGCTCTTGGTTGTTCATCAAACTTGACGTAACAAGGTACCTGGGTTATGGTGTGTTGCTATATAATTGTGTATCCTGCACCACATTTGTTCAAGTAGATAGAATAATTATGTGACCTCCACTGACCTGTAAGTCTCTTTACTGCAATAATATGATTTGTCTGGTATGTCGACACTTAAAACTTACAACAACAAAAAATGGCAAAAAGATGACAATATATTCTTAATGATAAAAGACCTACAGTACAAATAGATTCTGTGAATAGAAGTTCAAAAATTATAATGAAAAAAGAGAAGAAAAAAATACCTATTGAGTTAGTTCATCAGTACTGTTTTCAGTCAGAATAAAGTATTGTGAGTATAGAAGAGCTGACTTTCAACAGTCTTCATTGTGTCGTCTTACTGTACATAGGAAAGTTTCACTTTCATCACCTTGTGAACGGCTGACCTGATTTGCTTAATCATTGCACACAATTTCTTTTAAACCAGAGGCTGTTGCAGCCAGTATAGCACACCCAGTCCTATAAATTAGGTTTATAATAAAGTATAAGGTAGAGTTCCCCTGTGGTACTAAAATATCCAGGACTGTGAGCTGGTGGCAGAGAAAGGCTATACTTTTATTGTCGTAAGTTTTTTTTTTTTTCCCTTGGTGCATTGTTAGCTAGTGTAATACTCATGTACAGTCACAATATATTGGCTGTTAATAAGCAAAAATAGTCCAGCAGATAAATTTGCGTGAATGATTCCAGACAAAAATTTGCTCAGATACACATATTAAAACTGTGCCTGAGTCAGTAATTAATTACATGTACATAACTGGGTACGTAATGTAGTATGTTGGGTAGGTGGGTGGAGTTCCCAGCATGCTTTAAGACAATGTGTTTACGGACAAAAGTTTAGGTAAGTTAAATCACCGCTGATGGTATCTGGTACGCAGTGATTAGTGTTACTGATCTTCAGACTAACTCCACAATGTTTCTAGTAGTTTACAGTTTGCTGTAATGAAGACAGCGACGTTATGTACATGGTCAGTTACCACCCCTTCAGTATGACTGTAAGGGAGCAGTATTAATGGTGCAATCCGTTACTAATAAAGAACATTTTCCTGCAGCCGTGCAGTGTTTGGGGCACAGGGACTGCTTCAAAACTCATCACTTGAGTTCTTGTCTCTGCAAATCCTCAGTTTGCTACAATAATTAATGAGATATTTTATTTGTTTTGGTGAGTAAGACTGCACTAACTGCAAAATGTTACATAAAAAATATATTGCTACTCCTAATGATAATGCATCTCTGCATGGGGGCGTTAGTGTTCGTAAAACTAAAGCTGCATAGAGTAGGTTGGGGAAAGATTGTGATCCTGCTTTAATTAGGGGGAAAATGGCAGCAGTGACTGTTGAGACAGGAGGGTTGAAAGATTTATTTTGTGTGATGTGTTGGTTTACTTTGACAAGACTGCGGGAAACTGAGAAGCTCCAAAACTGCCATTCTTTTTCTTTGTCTTTTGTGTTGATGAATGACGGCTTGAATTGCACATGTTTCTAGCAAATCAAATTTGGTTGGACATTGAATTTCAAAAGAAGAATGATCTGTCAGTGATATATCAACCAGGTCCGCCTCTTGGTGGGCCATTCTTTGCAGAGAAAAGGTACTCGATTGCCTGCCTCCCTCTGTTTGGAATAATTTCAGTGTTTGACTTCAGAGGATTGCTGGACAGATTTTTCATTTACAAACTAATAAAAAAGAAAATACACACACAACTACCACCAACAACAGCAGCATAAATAACAACAAACATATTTGTTTAGAAAAGCATTTCAACACTTTGCTGACAGGGAAAGGTATGAGGGGGAAAAGGGCAATATCTTAAACATAATAAATGCTCATGGGAAACAAAAAATAGTTTGATTATAGTTGGACAAAGTTGATGTGATCAAAATAAGAGAAGTTTAACACAATATAGTTGTTCAAGTTTTTGACAAGGTAGTCTATGAGTTTTGAATGTTTTTTGTTTACTTCAATGGATTTATGTGAGTATGTGTGATGCAATTATGTATGTATGTATGTTAAAAGAAGAACAGTATTTATTTATTTATTTGTGGCATTTGCAATAACAAAATGTTAAAAAGACTTTCCTGTATGGAAAGAGTTTAAACTTTACATAAATAAGAAAGACTCTATGAATTAAATGTATGGATATAAACAATTTAAATGAAACGTCTGTTTTTAGTTCATAATATAAAGTGATTTGTTTCATAATATATGTTTATAATGACCAAACGTCCCTTACCTCTCTCAAGCTAGCAAACTCAACAACTGCTTCCAAATCTAGCCAGTTCACTCATGTTAGCTAAAGGAAGAGTTTGAATAAATTCTTAGTTAATACATTAATTATTTAAAAAAAAAAAGTAACAAGTAACTGTTTAATTTGTTTCAGTCGTGTGATTATTGATTTCATATTTATCCATTTATTTAATATGTTAAAATTTGAGGCGCCATATCCCTGTGAGAGTGTGTCTATATACATTATATTTATGTTGACATTAGTGAAAATATAATAAACTTACTATTCATATTAAAAAATAAAGTGTTGAGAGATGTCTGCTTTCTACATGTTAGGACTCAGAAAAGTGGAGTTTTGACCAGCATTATCAGCTTTCTTCCCTACATATATCCTTTAAAATCAAACCAGATTGTCCCCATGTGGGCCCCTGAGATATTTAGAGATTTATGTCCAATTTGAATGTTTCCCCACCTCACGATTTACGTCCTATGCTTTCTTACTTTTCATACTTTTGTGCAGAAGACCAGAGTTTGTGTTTCTGTCACAGTTAGCAATTAACAACTTTTGCTTTTACTCTGACCAGGCTTTTTCCAGAACTGCAACCATACTGTAATTACCATTTGCATGTATTGTAAAAAAGTGTAAAAACTGCTGGATGAGAAAGGTTGTCATTAAATATAATCTGGGATTTTGGCAGAATCATCTAATATTAACTGTCCTGTTTGGCAAAAGGGTCAACAAGAAAGTGGTCTTGGTTAAATACTGAAAAAGTAGATGCCAGCTTGGTAAATTGTGGTCTCTAGGGTCAAAATCATGTCCTTCCTATGCCCAACCAGCCACTAAAACAGCTTCCTCATACCTGAGTGTGATTCTACAGAACACATTATCAGTATAAGCAGATTTTGTAGAAGTAAGGGGTTCATTTTAGGATGTACCAATCACAATAGCAGTCCTGATATTATTGTGTCTCATAACTCCAACACGTTTCTCAGGTACTTTCATCTCCCTCTATACTGCCTTTACCTTCTCTTTCCACCTTTCTGTCTCATCTTCTGTCTCTTCTTTCTCTTTTTACCCCCAGAATCCCTCTTCTCTCTATTCTCTGCCCAGGTGAGTAATGTCATGTCAGAACAATGGCCTATTGTGTTTTATTGAGCTGCCCACGTCCTGCTCTCCATCTCTCTCTCTCTTCACCCTCCCTCATTCTGTATGCTTTCGTCTCCTTTTCTCACTATTTTCCTTTTATTTTCTCCTGCTCTCTAAGCTTTTGGCTCTGTATCTCCAAGGGATTGTAAGGAAGGATGGATAGATGAAGGCAGGGATGGTGGGATGAATGGAGTAAATAAATGGGGAGAATAATAGGGAGGGGAAAAAGAGGAGGGGGGAAAGGGGTGCAGGTAGAAAAAGAATGAGAATGGTGACTGTGGAGAGTTAGATGGATGAGTTGGTGAAAAGAGGAAATAATGAAATGATAGTAGTAGGAAATGTAGAGGAAAAAATAAATTAGGAGTGAGAGCTGAGGGATGGATTTAGTAGATTGAAAATTAAGACAAGACATGCTGAGGCAGGGTAAAAGGAAGAAGGGAGGAAGGCAGAAGAAAAGATGGAAAGCTGGAAAGAAAGAAGAGAGGGACAGAAAGTGAAAAAGTGGATAGAAAGAGGACTTGATCGAGGGATAGAAAGAAAAGGATGAGAAGAACAGAGAGGGTGTTGTGAAAAATGGCTGATCAGTGTTAAGGCCTTAATCAATGCTTGATTAATATTAATTCGTTTAGCCCTGGAAGAGGGGCGGGGCTAACCCAACACTTCCTGCTTAGATTGATTGGGGAGAGGGCAACTAGGGCGTGCTAACATTGCAGGACACACACACACATGCACACACACAGCACTCTCGCATCCTTTGTGCTGACATTGAGTATGCACTTTTAAGACCCTATCTTTTGAAGAAACCTGCATCTTAACCTTACACACACACACACACACACACGCACCACACACGCACGCAAGCACACACACACACACACACACACACACAGACACACACACACACACACACACACACACACACACACACACACACACACACACTCACACACAATCAAACTTGACAGAGTCTGTTCAAGCAGAACTCTAATTTTACCTTTCTGGTGGCTCAGTCAGTTAGTTGCCTACACATGAGACCAGATTTGATTCGATTTAATTTGTGCACAACAATCTAAAGAAAAAAGCTGTGACTTGTGACTTGTTTTTTTACTGCTAAACTTTGTACTTTCTGCACTTCAAACCCAGTCCTGAGAGGATTTTGATGGTGGATTGTTTATTTGTTTTTTGCACATGCATACAAACCAGCAAAAAAACAAAATAGTACAAAAAACCATCTGATAAAAAGATCACTGGTACTGCAGAATGATCTTAAGTGGTAATTATTGTATATCTGAGCTAATAGATACGGTATTAGTTGGTTTAATCTGCATTGATTGGATTATTGGCCATATTCGCCATATCCTAGCTAAACCTACTATGTCCTGTTTTAACATCCAGCAGACACAGAGCAACATTAATATTTATTTAAGTTGTGTTTCTGTCCACCTGACACGTCTAACTCCAATGTTCACTCTTGTTTTAGCTTTATTTTGGTCTCCACCAACTCTTGAGGTAAATATCTGCCTCTTTAGCTGCCAAATGCTTCACTGTGTTCACCAGGTAGTCACTATCTTTGCCTATACAGTAGGTTTAACACAGTTTTTCACTGGAAACAGCTGCGACTAGAAACAAAGCTGATGAGAACAGTGAGAGTGAACCAAAATAGTAAAGTTGGGACTATAAGACCAAAACAGTGAGCTGAAAGATGATTTAAAAAAAGCTCTATACAGCTGAGGGCAGCTGCACAGTTAGATGTTAACTCTATGTGGGTTCATACAAAGGATCCCTTCAAATTATAAAGAGTTATTTGTCAACATAAACCATTGATTCGTGCAGGTTTTAAGTGCTTCCTTAGTGACTAGTGTGATATTTATAACTGGCTCATTTAATTGCTGTGTTGCGTGGTTTGTAGAGAAAATAAATCTGCACTGGTTTCTACAAATAATCACGACTGACAGGTATTTTTCAGGAAATGTTTTTTTCCAAAATGGATGTGTTGTTTGAAGTGAAAGCCATTCAGTATATAAAAAAAGTTGATTGTAGGTTTCTTTGTGCAAACAGCTCTTTTTTTTTCTTGATTCACCTTTTTACTCTCATGACTTCTCCTTTGCCTTTTCTTCCCCTCCTCATTTCCTTTCTTCCAATCTTCCTGATCAAGGCCTAGTATGCGACCTTGAAGAAAAACGACGGGCAATAATGCAAATGATTGTGCACATTCATACTCAGCTGACCTTGGTGGGCAGTGACACACAGCATTTGAAGATTTAGGGATTTTGCCTTATTACTTCCATGAGGCTGTATTTGATGTTTGATGATATTTGAGTCCTTTTATTGGGTGGACTGCACCTTTTTATTGCCTGTAGGCCTAATGCTGATACAGAGAGTCTGATGGACAGGAAGAACAAACAGATACTGTAATAAGGTGGGCAGTGAGGCACAGAGACAGCTAGATATACTGGCTGGCAGAAGGTCAAACTATTTAAAAGCTTACAGACCTCATGCGAAGGTCTGTGTAGATTAATGGCAGCAAGATTTTATTAACACTGCAAGGTTTAACAGTGAAATTCCCTTTGTAAGAAAGCCTTTGAGAGAGGTTTTGATTTGGGCATTTGAGAGGGCGAGAGGAAATAAATCATGAATGGAAATCTCCAGACTGCTGAACAACAAAAAACTGCTTAGTTGAAGAACATTCTCAAGTTAAAAAATGCCGTCTTTTCAGCCTCTACCATAATGTGCACTTGTGACAGAGACCATTCATTTCCCTAAACTGACACATTAGAGGATTCACCCAAATTGTCAAATATGTTTATGGAGAAAGAAATGGTTACTGGCAGGAAGTCTCCTCTGCACACAGGAACTGACTCATTTAAATGGATAAATATTGGCGGGGGGGGGGGGGGGGGGGGGGGGGTAGCCTGCATATGTATTCAAGAACTTGATATTTTGAGTAAAGAACAAGAAAAAGTTGTGACATCCTGCCCTGATTGACATAGCTTCTGGAGCTGGCACAAGTTTCACAAGAAGCAGCCTTAAAGCGCTGGCCAATCAGAGCAGAGTGCAATCTTAAAGAGACAGGAACTAAAACACCCTGTTTCAGAAAGAGGCTTAACTGAGGGACTGTGTAAAGGACCAGTGTGAGCTAAATAAGGAGTTTTTTGAACTGTAAAGCTTCCATAGATATTCTAGCAGAGCCCCATATTCATAATATTGACTTAAATTAGCAAAATATGTCCCTTTTAAAACCCCTCCTGACAAGCCCGCTCAGATCTGATTGGTGAGCTCCGGAGGCTACAAATAATTTTACCTGGATTTTGATTCTTTTTTGTTCTTTATTCAAAATATAAAGTGGAAAGTTATCACGCTTCAACCCTGTTAATTAATGCGTCCATATGGAACGAGTCAGTGTCCACAGACCCCTGCAAGTATGAATGGGTGGCCTGAATTGGTCTTGGGAAACTTGGGAAACCAGTGAGTCTGTGTGCCTGTATCTGTGTGTTGAAGCTGCCATGTCTGACTCTCTTTGTGTGTAGTCTATATGTCTTGCCATACGTCAGCTCCGGATGGATCGGCTTAACAGCTTTTGTATCGCTGAATGTGTGTGTATTTTTCTGCCTTTCTCTATTTTTTATTGTCAGTCACGCTCTCTGTTTCCCCATCTATTTGTTACCTGACATTTCTTCCCGCTTGCCCTCTTTCAATCTTTTGGCATCTCCTTTCAGTGTCATCTCATGCTATTTTATCCCCTCTATTCAGTGTGTCTTCCTTTTTACTCGCGCTCCATCTCTCCCTTTTAGTATCCCTTTATACAGCTCATCCTTTTCTTCTTTTATCCCCTCCTCCTCCTCTCTCGTATTCGTTTTACTCTCCCTTTTCACTGCTTAATGTCCTTCCGTCTCTACATCTCAATCATCTCTCTTTATCTCTTTGCTCATCACCTATACATTCCGGTCTTTCCTTTTGGTTATGTATAATATTGTGTTTGATATGGATGACATTGAGTGCATACTATTCATTGAAGAAGTATATTTATCTTAGTGTGTAAAAAAACAGCTAAAAAATCATTGAATAGCAAAGTAAAAAAAAACAACAACTTTGTGTCAGTAAATCCATGTCCATCATAACTGATAAGCAGCTTCTCTCTCATTTATCGCCACCTGAATGAGTTGCCAAAAAATGGATAAGCTATCGGTGACAATGCTGCACAGTGGTAATTTGTAAAAAAAGAAACAACTGCACTTCATCCAGGAGCTCAGTCGGTTTGGGGTGTGTAGTAAATGAATGATGCTCTTCTACAACTCCCTGGTAGAGTAAGTCATCACCTTCTCTATTATTCCTTGGTCATCTAAACAGGTGAGAAGAACAGGTTGCAACATATAGACAACGTAGCCAGTAAGCTCAAACTGCCTGATACATCCCACATTGTCCATGCAAGAGAAATTTGATGGCTCAAGTCCTTTTACAGCGTCCTTTTCATTGTATGGAGTTTGAGCTTCTTCCCTCTGGGTGGAGGTTTAGACTACTGAAGGCCAGGTTGAGTAATCTCTCAGGTCATCAAAATCCCTCAATTTAAATATTCACGCCAACTCAGCTCTTAATGAGTTTCCCATTTATCCATTAGGGAGTGATGATATGTTGTTACTTGAGTTACATGTGTTTTATGTTTTTTAGTGTTTTTTTTTTTGTATTTTAGTACCTTTTAGTCTGTATGCTTAAGTATCTGTGTATTCTATGTTTAACTGGGTGCTAGGCACATTTCAGTTTTATATAAGTTGAGGCCTGCTGTATTAATGATTTTTTGACTGTCACTGGCTTATAATTGTCTTATAGTCACAAGGTTGTTATTTGTTTACATTGATGGGTTACATACTGTCAAGAAGACGGGATCTACCTAATATAGTCAGAGCCAAACGGCAACAGAAAAAGTAAAGAAAAGCACAACAGTTGTTATGATAGAGTAGTGGAAAAAATGGCCTTGTAAAAACAGTGATGATCATCTCCTTTCTAATGCAGCTTGACAATGACCTGAAAGTTTATTGTCCACTCTGATATAAACGATGTGAAAGGTTTATCAATTAACATGATTTATAATTAAATAGTTAAATTCTCCCCCTAGATGTTGGAGGGAAGACATGGCAAGAGGCTGGAAGAAAGGGTTCCGAATAACTGCGTGTGTGTATACTGTATGTAAGTGTGTGTTGCTGTGTGTTTTTAGGTGTTGTAGGCTGCAGGAAGTGAAAAGGTGGAGGAACATGTCTGGTCCAATCAAGGCGGGTATTTCTCAGTGCACGGGCATTTTTTAAGCTAACTAATAGCAGCCTGTTCGCCCTATAAATCACCAGAACAGAGATAAAAATGAAACCATCACCAAGATGGAGAGGAGAGCACTGTGCCAGGGCATCATTTTAATACAGTTGTGTGTGTGTGTGTGTGTGTGTGTGTGTGTGTGTGTGTGTGTGTGTGTGTGTGTGTGTGTGTGTGTGTGTGTGTGTGTGTGTGTGTGTGTGTGCGTGCGCATGCGTGTGTGCGCGTGCGCGTGTGCGCGTGCGTGTGCACAATTGTGTGTCAGTGTATGTATGTGTGTGGATGAAAAAAGCTGCAGATGGGCTAGAAAAATACGGGAGACTTTCAGCTATATTCATCTGTGTGTGTGTGTCTCTGTCTAAAGATGCATGGCTAAGCCCCGCTGTGAGAGACTCTCCTTTTAGGCTTATCTGTCTTGCTCCCAGAAACACATGATCAGACCTGATGCTTCTTTTATTTGAACAACACCTGTTGGCTGTTCAGTTTTTTTTTCCCAGAGAATAATATTCACACCAGAGTTCCTCAAATCCATTTTTCTCAGTGGGAATGATTTGCTTCAAAAACAAAGAGGAGACGTGACAAAATCCTACCAAATGGGCGACATGGGTTGTTATAATTTCACCTGATTTGTATTCTCTTTATTCTTTTAATGATTATCCCAGCAGATTGGTGGTTTACTGCACAGTCCTAACACTCAAATTAATAGTAGACACTATTTGCCTACTATCTTGGTCATTATTTTGCTCCACATGTGAAATTTGAGTTTGCAGAAGAAATTCAATAAGACTAAATGAAGCAGAGCATTAACTGTTTAATATTTAGTAATCTGTTTATTTCTGTAAATGATTGGTTTCTGTACTAGAACTGCAATGATTAATTGATTAGTCGATCAATATAAAATGTATTGGCAACTATTTTGATCTTTGGGCTGTGGACTGTTGTTTGGAACAAAAAAAAAAACATTTGAGGATGTAATTTTGGGCTTTTTGAAAGAGTTAAATATCATTTTTCACCATCTTGTCACATTTTATAGACCAAACAACTAAAGGATTTATCAAGAAAATAATCAAAATATTCATCCATAATAAAAATAAAAGTTTGTTGCAGCTCATTGATCATTTTGATTTGATATAAATATAATCATGAGAAGGACAACTCTTAAGAGAATCATAAATAAAACAACAAGTTAAAGTTCATGAGTTCACAAAAACAAGTTGTGACCTGATGACCCCTCAAAGTTTCCTTAAAGCCTTTTCCTTTCCTTTTGCATCTTCATGGGATGTTGTTTGTTTGTTTTTTTAAACAACATTTTCTATCTTCCAGGTTTTACTCTCAGTCAAGTCACGACTGATATTCCAAATGTTTTAGAGACCAGCACTGCTGCTGTCCTGCTTTCCCAGAGTACAAGATTGAATTCAGGTGACGTTTTGCAGAAAGTTTAAGGCTGTGAGGCAGATAAAAAAAACTTTGATATGTGAGATGAGATATTTTGTCCCTCAAGCCCTCCATCCTCAACATAAATAATCTTCTATCATTTTGAGATTAAATTCAAATCCTCAGGTATTTAGCAAGGACGTTTGCAATGATACTTTGGTTTTGTTTAACTGCTTAGGCGGTCACAGGGGGGGGGGGGGGGGGGGGTTAACTATATCTGAGTTTTCTTTTCTTTTTTTAACATAAACACATAACAGAAATAAATATTCTTACTGAGGATTCATGTAAATTTGGTGATTAGAGACGCGTGATATGAACTTATTTAACAACTTAAAAAAATCTTGTCAGTGCCCTCTGGTGGATGGACTATGTAAAGGAGGACACACCCCTAAATGACCTCAAACATACAGGATCTCTGGCATGTATGTGCTGCAATAATAGCCAAGATATGTAAATATATATATATATATATATATATATATATATATATATATATATATATATATATATATATATATATATATATATATATATATATATATGCAAACACTGTTAAATCTATTGTAAATCTTAAAGTGAAAAGTATCTAAAGCTGTACAAATAAATGTAGTGGAGTGGAAGTATAGAGTAGCATCAAATGGAAATACTCAAGTAAAGTACAAGTACCTCAAAGTTGTACTTCAGTACAGTGCTTGACTAAATTTACCGAGTTACTATCCACCATTGATAAATAAGTTTATTACATGGATACCTTTGAAGCTTAAATAGTTGCAGTGTCACACGACCTCAAAAGGCCCACACTGGTGGCAATAATGAATGAAATGAAACAAAATTTACACTGAGCTTACTCTTCACCATTTAAATAACACTACAACTAACCTAACACCCACTATAAATCTTACCTCAAAACAGCTTGCTAGAGGTAGAAAGCACCAGAAAAATGTTGCTTTGGAGGATTTTCTTCATCTCTCTTTGCCTGTTCAACCCTCCAAATGCTGTTGCACGAGGCAGGTGGTCTCAGATTTCATGTCTGTGACGCCTGTTGTTATTTAATGGAGGCTGTCAAAGGATTTGACTTTATGACTGCCAATCGTACCAGACTTCCCACAACAGCAACATGTAGCGACAATTATTACTATCTCAAATTAACAAAGGATTGTGTCATATGGCGTGTAATGAACCACAAAGACCACAAAGACTGTTCTGCAGAGAGAGAGAGAGAGAGAGAGAGAGAGAGAGAGAGAGAGAGAGAGAGAGAGAGAGAGAGAGAGAGGAGAGAGAGAGAGAGAGAGAGAGATGAGAGAGAGAGAGAGAGAGAGAAGAGAGAGAGAGAGAGAGAGAGAGAGAGAGAGAGAGAGAGAGAGAGAGAGAGAGAGAGAGAGAGAGAATGATAAAGCTCGTGGAAAAACACTGCAATTTATTGTAACAGGAAACTGACAGACAGCTAGAGGAAAATAATCATGGAATTATCTATAACAAATTGTAAATGACAGAGGAGTAACCCAAAGTCATTATTTGCAACATTTTCTCAGAAATGAATGTCTTCCACTGTCACCAATAAAACACAATAGTGATTATTCACAAGTCAAGAAGAAAATGGGTATCAAATGCGTTTTGAGGTACACTCCCAACCTGCTAAAAATATATTTTACTTTTAATTGGAAAACTACCAAATGACAAGCAGGCAAATAACTGCTGATTTATGTTGGTGGATGATGATGTTTTGGTTAAAAAGTGTATTTTATTCATAAATTGTTTTTTTTTATGACTCTACATTGTGATTTTAACAGAATTGGCTTATGACAATGTCCACAGTGTAACGTCGTGATGGATGATGATATCGAGGGGCATCATACATGAAGCACACAGCCACAGTGAAACAGGACAGGAGAGAAACTCAGTGACACCATGAAAAATGAAGCGAAATGAAATGAGTGCACATGAATTAGGTAAATAATATAAATAAACAGTCTCTGCTGCATTTTGCTGTCATTAATGGTCGCACTGAGTTTCTCTCATCTCATCTTTTTCACTGTTGGTGGGTGTGGGTGGGTTAGTATTTAAGAGGTCAATATTCACACCTGTGTTCCTGTATGCATAATTTAGATGCGTACGATTCTTGTTATTTTAATAATCTAGGTTTTCTTGTTCTCTCTGTGTTTTCGCATCTCTGACATCTACTTCCTGTCTGCCAAAAAAAAATCTTATCTGACACACACACACACACACACACACACACACACACACACACACACACACACACACACACACACACACACACACACACACACACAAAGTTTTCTAATATTTCTTCAAGTGTAACAGTCAGTTATCTGAAGTTCTCCAGACAGATTATCTCTCTATCAGACATCTCTTCATCTGAAGGCTATTTTACCACTAAAGCTCCTTTCAAAGGGTCAGCCACTGATATTTTCTACCTATGACTGTCAAATGGCACACAGACACAGAGCAGAGATTCAACTAGTAGATTAAAAAAATGTTTTAAATGAAAGACTTGATTATTGATAATTTGGTGCAAATGCCAGTAGGGGTTCAAACATTTAGTGTTAAGTAATTAAGCAATGTATACATGGTCTATCAGTAAAGAGATGGTAAATTGTTTGGGGGTGACTGTCAGCTCAGGAGCTATCACAGATCTGTTGTGTTATAAACTCATATTGAGCAGAACAATCACAAACTATAAACAGTGCATGAAAGGAATACTGCTATTATCAGTCTGGTAGTCCAATACTTTACAGAAAAATATTTATCATGGACAATTGCTAGAATAATTTTTAGTTTAACAAAGCTGAACTAGTCGGTCAGACCTGGCTGGGGAGGAGCCCAAGACAGCAGAGGTGTTCTTGAACTAGTCATGCAGGCTTCAGCTTAAGTGATTTGGAGATGGACTGAATATTTGGTGATGCTACTTAAGAACAAGAACTAAGCCTGTTGATTGGTCAAATGATTCACCAGTAGAGTCCCAACTGAAAAAGGGAGAATGCACTCATTGGATGAAATGTTTGAGAGTGAGAAAGGGAAACTAATTAACTTGATAAGGAACTGATTAACTAACTAGCTGCTAGCTGCCGTGCACGCTGGTAAAGGCAGGTCCTCCTGACAGTGTTGGAGCCTCCGTGTGAGACACTTCAGGTTGGGAGATGTGAGTTTTTAAAAGTTATTTCTTATCTGCGTTCACTGTCAGTACCGAAATTCAGCACCAATTGATCTAACGTGAACAGGTACTCGGTTTTGCTGTCGTAATTCTGTTAGTACCCTTAAAAGTACTGGGTTTGTAAAATGATGTCTGTTTCCAATATAAACTTTTACTCCTCAGGGAGCTGAACTTTTATTCAAAACAGAAGTTCGAGTTTTTATCGAGAAGCTAATGTGATGTTAAATTTTCTGCATGTCTAAAGTGTGGAGGGAAAATCAGTAGTGCAGCATTTGCCTTCATTTCCCTTCACTTTGAAGTCTTAAACGTTAGTATTGTTTCCATTTCCTCTGCTTATTGCTTCTGTTTCATGTTCAATCTCTTTGGGGTTTTCATAAAGAAGGTGCAAGTTTTTTTATCTGAGTGAGAAAATGGAATTATTTGTCATAAGACAGAGTATTATTCACCAAAACATACACCCGTATAGAAATGCAGTAGATATAAACCATTACAAAATAGTCACTTTATTGGTTTTCATTAGTTGCCAAAGTACTGCTAAACTTTGTCTCAATTACCAGAAGAAACTGCTAAAATAAAGTTACAATCTTTTGGTTCCTTAAAAACGTGAACATTTAATTCAGTAGCAGTTCACACCTTTTCAGACAGTCTGGGATGTATTTCACTTTTAGAAATGTCCAACAAAAAAGGTTATAGGAAACTTAAGGCTGCGATTCCTCATAGGTACCTGTTTCAAATAGCAAACATTTACCTCAACCATCATCTCCATGGCAACGATTCTTCTCGTTACTATAGCAATGGATAAAACCTTTTATCTTTGATTTGTTGATCAAACGAGGAGAGATGTCATACTGTAAGGAAACATTTAAATTTAAATAATGACAGGCTAGAGCCATCTCGATAGAGGAAATTGAGGTTAATGAGAGTGCAGATTATTTTCCTCTACTCAGAACAGCACTGGTAAATGGTTTATTTACCCCAGAGAGCTCGGACACGCACGCACACACACACAAACACACACATACTGAAGGGCCAGTAGATAATGAGGCCTTGTGCCAAAAATGCCTCTGAAACC
The DNA here is from genome assembly GCF_963691925.1 of Scomber scombrus. Classification (NCBI taxonomy): domain Eukaryota; kingdom Metazoa; phylum Chordata; class Actinopteri; order Scombriformes; family Scombridae; genus Scomber; species Scomber scombrus. Next base: position 24,772,015 of record NC_084973.1, read on the forward strand.
TCATCACATGACTGCGCCATTAAATGAGAGGCTGACAAATGTAGCTGACAATTAGGAGTATCCTCTCACACATCACTGTATTGACATTTCTGTTGCATACACATATAAATACACCATGTGAATATAATAACTTTCTTCTTGTGAACCACTACTGCAGGCATTCATGGCACATTAGGAGTTTCTTTACAGTGTGCTCGGGACAAGGAAACCAACATGGAGCTGCAGAAAATGTTGGCGGCACCTGTTGAGCAGTATGCGATTCTCCAAGAAAAACCTGAAGCTGGTTAAGTAACGGAGAGAGCTTCTTGTTTTCTAGACAACTTCACATAGTTCCACATGGAGCAATAAAATCACCTGCAAATATACTAAACATACTGAAACTTTTTTATTTTGTGTTCTATTTTCTTTTATTTCATGGCTACTGCTGCTTAGCCCAAAATACTGTCGTGGCTTGTAAAATATTTAAAACTTAACCCGCAACTAGTTAAAATATGTGGTAAAAAAAAAAGTATTAATAGTCACAAAAGTCTTTTAACCCTCAGAGACCCATGAGGGAACGGGTACCATATGAAAGTAGACAACATAAAGCACCCATTTGTGCCATGTCATGCTAGCTTTTTGGGTAGGGGGCTCGATAACATTCCAAAGTTATGCTAAATTGTAGTCATGGAAAAAATGTCTTTGCCTTTTCAAAAGGATCCCTTGACCTCTAACCTCCAGATATCTGAATGGAAGTGGGTTTTGCAAGTCTCCCCTTTTACAGAAATGCCCCCTATTATACTGATCCAATGCATGCATACTGGAGTCTCTAAACAGTCTTGGAATTGCATGAATATGGTATGACTGGAAATCTTAAACTCTTGTGGATCTTGGAGTCCAATTATATTATTCCGCAATGACGTTAGTCTCCATGGTAGCAGTTTCATTGGAGTGAGACCATTTTTTGAAACTTGACCTCACTGTATAAAATTACATATTGTGACCTTTAGGTTAATCACAGCCTCATGAAACTTTACAACAGCTGACCAGAGACCTGGGGCATTCAGAACATATATGGATTGTATAGGTATATTGACAATAAGAAGGTTTCTGAGCAATTTCCAGAACAGAAGTGATTGCCATCCAGTCGATTTCTTACAGAAATCTCCAAAACATTTTTACCAAATCACAACATGATTTTTTCTGTGGTGTTTCTCAAGGTGTTGGTGTCTAAAAGTGTTTTTTAAAAAAATTTTTTTTTTTACCATTTTTATCAATTCTTTAAAAGTGGTTACATTTTGCACTAAATCTCTGTAACAAATGGTATTGTAGAAAAACATATGAGACATGTAAACAGGAATGGCCATCATATACTTCAGTCATCATGTTCTAATCTCTTATACACCCTAAACTTTAAAAATTTGAGCAAACACACAGTGTTTATTACAGATTTATGGCTAGAAAAACTTGGCACACATTGCTAAGCTGCATCTCAAATTTATCTTAAGGTTTCCAGCTTTCAGAGGAGAAACATCACTTCTGGGGCAAATACTGTTGATCTGCTATCTCCCTGCTAAGATCATGTCCCCTCTTAAAAAAAAGATAGGTAAATATAGGTCTATGGTGGGTCTCTAAGGGTTGAAGGCTCCCACCTTGTTTGAACAAAAATCATCCACCAACTGGGATGTGGAATTTTTTTAAAGATAATATAAGCATTCTTAAAAAAACTACTGGTAATCTGGATGACAGTGTGTAATTATCATTTGTCTCTGCATCTTAAATGTCCCTTGTTTGCCATATTTTCCCCTCCCTTAAACTTGGTTTGAAGTGTCAAAGGGTGTTATGTTTTGTTTGGGATGAGGGCAGACACTGTGCAGGGGGCCTTCCTTGACTGGCAGGTGCCACTGAATAGTGTGGGCCATCATTGTTGGCTGTGACAGGGTGCCATTGTAACTGACAACACAGACACAGACACACACACACACACACACACACACACACACACACACACACACACACACACACACACACACACACACACTTCCAGACACACACACACACACAGTAATGAGCGTGCGTAATGAAAAGCTTCACTTCAGAGACTTAAGATCCCTCAGATCATTATAATGAAGCAATGTACTCACACTTCAACATACACTGAGAAATGTAGCTGCCCAATTTAATATACTAAAGTCGTCATGCATGTATAGACACACACATTATTAGTGCACGCGCACACACACACACACACACACACACACACACACACACACACACACACACACACACACACACACACACACTCAGAGTGCATAATAATGTACAGTATGTGTGTACACACTCACACAGGATGTTAACTTAGACACACACCTTTTGAAAATAAAGCTGGGGTGTATTATACATGCGTATTGATGTGAACATAAGTCACGATTTAAATTAGATTCCAAGCAGGCCTTTGAAATGGCAACCCAAGAGGAAGTTATTGATTTGCCAATCTGTATGCATGGCTTCTCTATTTGCGATGAGTTTCTAATGCAGACACACCGTACGAAATTATTTTTGTCTCAGATGATAGCATGGCAAGCCACATATTTCATTACAAAGGAGTTTTTTTGTCAGTGCTAAATCTTTCTCTACAGCTCATCATTTTTCTGTTGTTTTATGTATATACAGCATCAAACATGACCACTCTTAAATGTACAAGAGGTAAATACTAATGCATCTTTAAAGGCTTGTTAACTATTTTGAATCTATTTTTAGGTTTTTAGTGTATAATGTAACGTCGTAAAGCTAATAGTTGCAAATCTCCATTTTAAAAATACATTTGTATTAATAGTATGAAGTTAGTGTAGTCTTTTTATGCAACTGAATTAATTGCAGAATCATAACTGTACAAGCATGATAAAACAGGACTATGACGGCAGGTGAAAAGTTGGAGCGAATGTAAGCACAAGCTGGTTAATGTAATAACTTAGTGACGCTCATCTTTTGGAAATAATTAACTCACTCTTCTTCATGATCACAACATCCTAAAAGATGTTTTCCCTCTGACCTCCAGCCTTCATTGTGGGAAATGAGATTCCAGTCATTTGCTGATTTGCATTTTAAAATGTCATCAGTAATGTCAGTGTGTCTCCATGGTGTGACATACATTTTGAGGGGTTTCACACCAAAATGCTTGATTTCCATTATGAGAGATGACACTTGATGAGTCAATAGATGTGAGGAAGTTGCTTCATTTTTAACCCACCGCAAAACATCAGTGTGTATGAAGATTTCTGTGGCACAATAACATGTTGCATTATAGTTCCTGAAACTAAAAATTGTTTTTTTTCTTTTGCTGCTCTTAGAATCAAACCGAGTTCAAATACGAGTGTTACAGCACTTTCACACTACAGGAGGTATTGAGTGCTAGGCACACATTGTGTCTCATTGCATTAATGAGCGCACATGCTGGGTTGCAACACGCAATGGTGATAATTAGGTAAAGGCATTTGTGATTTAATTTTGTTTACCATTATAATACATTGTTGGTTGTTATTCATCACAGATAATTTCTATTTAATCTATTTTTGCAAGAATGCACCTCGTAAAACGTGTTGTCAGGCAATTTCTGAAACACAGATAAATAAGCAGCAGAGAGGTTGCTTTCATCCCTCAGCTCAGTTCGTGTATCTGGTAAGCAGTACAGTAAATATATAGTAAATAAGGAGTTATTTCGGAGATAGACTTAATTTATTTCTGATCGAAAGTCTAAAGAGTTTTTTTCTACAGCTGCTTGGGGTCAAGACAAACACATTCATTAATTTTATTAAAAAAGGGTTCATTGGGGAAAAAAAAGTTTATATTCCTCAGTATATGAGATTTTTGAAAAAAAGAAGTTTTGTTTGTGGTATCTTTGCCGAAAGTAAGGTGTCATATTGGCACCAGTATTTAGACATTTAAAACAATGCATAGCCATACTCACTTCTGGAATAACCGCTGTGAAGCTGACCGTAGTCTGTTGTCTGTAAAGCAGCAAACTACAAACTTCTTCACTGCTACCTTTAAACAACGCAAGGTGAGCCCTTTATCACTAAGAGATAGAGTTTGGATGGAGGGTCATTTGAAAGATGCAGGAAAAATGTACGAAGGTGACGCATACAATGGCTGTCTAGACAGGACACAGACAGACATGATGTATCTGAATTCAACACTGTGAGTCATTATCTACAGTGCATTGTGTATGAAAACATGCTCAGAGGGTGAAGGAGATGACTGATGCCTTTCTTATGTATTCCAGCAAAAGGTCACAGACATACTGATGCAGTAGGGTTAGGTATTGAGTTACATGTTAATCCACATTTACACTGAGCCCATATAATGATAATAATAGTAATGGCAATAATAATGGCAGCAACAGAAATACACCAGCATTGAGTGTCTGTGGAGGCATTAGATGTGTGTGTGGGTGTGAGAGCAGGTGGTTTAATTAAAAAGTTTTTGATGTTACACTGTTTTTCACAGTCGTTTGATTACAGGTGGAAGCTTGCTTGATTAACAGTAAGCCCGAGCCACCAATTCAAAGTCCTAACTTCAGTTCAGCGATAACACAGAGCTTTTATTTCCCACCATTCACCGTCAGCCTCTCCACTGACTCATCACATTCATACTGTCAGTGTTTTTGATTCTGTCCACCTATTGTGCCTTTGCCATTCACAAGCTCGCCATTTGTATTATTCACGCCGTCCACGACACGCGCTGACTCAGACACTCTCCCGCGCAGTGCTCTGTCGGAATCAGCTCCAATCAAGCGTCATGTGATCAGCTGTTTTATAAACCATTCTTTGTGTGGCAAAGTCTTTTCTCCCTGAACTGAAAAGAGAAAAAAAGTCACTTCTCAACCTCAGTGCTTAACACTGGTACGATTCATGTCTCCTCTTACCATGACTCCCCTCTGACACAAACCAAGACAACTTCAGTTGTTTGCAATTTGCAACATCACTGACAGATCTCACCAAATCTTACACACTAGTCCTTTAAGTGATGTCACTTTGTCACTTTCACCTCATCTCTGCTTGAGGATTGTAGGTTGAACCTACATTAGCTATGACTAACAGAACACACTTGAATCTCACACTGTCAGTGGTCCAATTGCATTGTGGATTGTGTCAGGTGCATCATGTTTTGCGCCATTCTGGATAAAA